>NC_136902.1:29785639-29938587 GCF_949606895.1 Notothenia rossii | reverse complement strand
TTTTCACAGTAAACCACACATCTTATACTTTTCTATAAATTAACATTTGCTTATTTTGTTCTAGACTCTTTTTTTTTCTATATTGCATATACTTTATTTGATAATTTCTTTAAAGAGGTCCGATTGTGCTTTTTTGTGTTTTCCCTTTCCTGTAGTGTGATATATAGGTTTTGTAAATATGTATATATATATGTAAATATTCTGCAAAGGCTAAAATCCTAAAGTTCCCTCCAAAGGGAGTTGTTCTCCCACACAAGTTCTTCAATATTGAACTCTTATTTTAGTAAAAAATACATTTAGAAGTGGCAGATGAATAAAAAGAAGATTTTACGGATTCTTCCTAAACAACAAATAGATGGTCTGAATGTTGGCACCTGTATGGGCGGGATCTCGGGTAGGCAGGGCAGGTTCTCAGGATTGGTAACGGAGGGGATGAGCTCGATGGGGCCCTATTACGGGGCTGGCGGGGCCGCGGTGAGCATGGGCCCCTGCCATACTGGCACTGGTGGGACTCGTGGGGTTTGCGTTATGGAGGGATGCCACTGGGAAAGGGCCCGCATGCCCTGGGTTGGAATGCTGCAGAGAAAAACCAGAGAAAGAAAGATGGAGGACAATTAGAAGAAGATAGAACAAAGAAAGAGACAGAAATAGAAAAAAGATGGGACGACAAGAACAATGGCACATATCATTCAATGAGTTTATTAAATAAAACATGTTGCTTTACAAACAACATGGTTGCATGATCATGCATTTGGGTGACACATGCTGCACAAGACACACAGATGACAAAGTAGAAAAAAAGATGCCAAACCCCTGATTGTAGTAAGAAACGAAACCTTTGGTGGCTCATCTCAGATTCTAAAGACATCTGGACACACAAAGAAGAAGGGGCTGGATGTATCCTGGATATTTTACTTACCTAGTCTTACATGCAAGTAGTAAATATATATATATTTTCACACTGTACACATTCTCTGAAAAACCAGATTCATCTGTATTATTACATTGGAGGCAGTGCGAAGAAGGACTGGAGGAGAACACAGCACAGTTGCAGCCTTCTATGAAAGTGCTTGTTAAAAAACCTGAATTAAAAACCTTTGATGGTTGGTGTGGAGTGATGTTCAATTTTTGCAAAGGACAGCAGTTTGTTTTAATCAGAATAAACACAACATTCTCTCAGACTTGATTTGAGGAATCTGTGTTTTTGTGACACATAAAAACAGTTGGTAGCAGATATAGCCATTTTCCACAGCAGGAACTAATCAACATTGACATGTTTTTTGGGGTTAACAGTTTTTGTCTTCGTCTTTATTAAAATGCTATAGGGACGACGTCCTGGAGCTAAATTATATGTTGCAGGTTCTTTGAGGGATGGCCAGCAGTATATTGGTTTGACACAATGGAACCCATTGTCAGCCGCAAACTGGCTCCCCACTCCTGCTCCACTATCTTTACCAGCTGATTGCTAACTGTGTCTGTCTGCTGTTGTGGTGCTGAGCAGGTGGTGTACAGGAAGTCTCAAGACCTTTCTAGATCTAAACAGGTGTCTCTTGCAGTCAATAATGATTTGCTGGTGGTGAACTAAAAGAGTTAGGTTGTAGCCTCATGGTAAACATTTGAAACTCACTTTAAAAGCTGTGTAAAGCATAGAACAGCTGCGGATTGGGGTGATAATTCTCTGCAGGTTTATAACCACAAGTGACCCCATTAACAGTCACACTGTCATATTTGATATACTGGTATTATAATTTTATTTGTTATAGCCACTCATTTCCTGTAGGGGAAAATGACTTGCTGAAAAGGAGGACACTATCATCCGACGTAGGTTTCTGCCTAGGCTGAGATATCTGCTGAGGTGATGCATTGTGGCCCAAAAAGACAAACAGTGTGGTTAAGGCTTTTTTTGTGTTTCCCCCCGTCAATGCACCAGTTCGTTTGCGTCTGTCTGGATACAAAAATACTGCAAATGAAGCTGCAAGGCCACGCTCCATATTTTATTTTATGGAGTCAATTTAGGTTTTTACTATGGTAGTAACCTGGCGTATGTCAATTGAGTTTTAATATCATATGGTCCTTTTAAAGTACAAGTAATCGTATTTGTATGAATGGCAGCTCTAAACCTTATTCCTGATAGAGTTAAAAATAATAGTGCTTCCTTCCTTCATTTCAAGTATATTCATTTAATAATTTCACAAATTGTCAGCTTTTGAATCTACTTCAAAAGTATCAGCTGACAGATACTGTACTCTTCAATATTTATAAAAATCTTTTACCAATAAAGATATTTAAGAATTGTTTAAATACCCACATAACAGGAACAAGATGAATTAATGTGTCAAGTGCTTTTCATTTAAACACAATATAAACAAACATCTGTGATAAGAGTCCCTGAAGTTAGTATTTATTCCTTATTCTTATTTAATAAAATGATCTGTGTAAATACAAGTAGGACATGTTTACAGTAAAATAAAACTGCTAGTAGCACAAACCATTTACTGGTTTCATGTTGCACCTTTTTCTACACAAACTCAAATAGTAAAAAAACACAACCCCAGCCACAAAAAAAGAAAAAAAAGATGCTTGTTGTAGCTTTTCTAGCTGCCCTTAATTTCTACAGACTAAGCACATAAAAGCTAAATGAAACCTCTCAATGTCTGTTAGTATTCTCAGAAAAATGTGCACAAACTATACACTGCAAAAACTGTGTATTTCTTTCTTACTGCTGTACACATTATCTATACATTTTTGCTTAAAAAAAAAAAATAGACACACATTGAAATGCTAAATCTAAAGAGTCAAACTATGCTGTAAATTACCAAGAATTAGAACCGTTTTTCTATTTCCATACAAAGAACCCAGAGTGTGTGTGCACCGACCTGTCTCTGTAGCTGAGGCTGCATCATGGCGGGATACTGCTGTCCGTTAAGTCTGGGCTGAGCCGTAGGCATTCGGCCCTGTGGGGGACCCTGGAGACGCATGTGGTGAGGGGAAGAGTACATGGGGGGACCTGGCCCCCCGTTCATACCCCCAGGTCCTCTTGGTAGTTGCTGCATACTGATGAGCCTCGGAGGCTGTTGGAAAATCATAAATATACATGAACTGCGTGAAAATCTGATAATTTGATGAACAAAACTCGGCAATTTATGCAAACCGCAAACCATTTTCAGGGTCATGCAATTATAGATACAAAACATAATGAATAATAAGCTGCATTCACGTGATACACAACAAAACGGCTCTGCAATGAGGTTGCCGTTGTGCCCTCGGTGAAGCACACCGCTGAAATTGTCGCCCGGCGCTGCGCTCAAAGTTCAAATCATTTCAAAATATGACCATATTTACCGCTGACCTTTTTACGCGTAACCAATCAGATAGCAGCTGTTAGTTGAGCCGCACGCTACCAGGGAAGGTAACCATAGAAACACAACTTAGCTAGCTGTTTTCGCTGCAAGGCTCTGCGCCTAACCAGCCTCAGTGAGCAAAGCGCAAATCACATATGAGAATGCAGCTTTATAGATTCCTCAATCCACAGAAAACATTCTGCATTTATGATTTAGAAATACCAAATACTCACTGGTCACAGCTCAAAGGATTAGATTAGACTGCTTTTTTCTTAGATAAAATATATCTGATATTTTCAGGCTTTTGACAGTTGATTGGAGAAATTAAGTGAGGATTAAGTCTAAGATTTCATAATGTGTTCCTTGTGAGGGCCATTGAGTCTTTTTTATTTTATTTACTAAAATTATGAAATAAAGACTTAATAAAAAAAGATAAAAAAGAGTTAATAGATTCATTTGATATGTATAATTTCAGTGCAAAATGAAAGTATTTACTTCCTGTTCCCTGCTTGAGATAATTTCTCTAACATACGCAATACAACATTTTGACCAAAAAAAGTAACTTTATTATTAAAATGATTGTTTTTGTTATCTATTTGTTGTTGTGTTGTATTGCCATGTCATGTAGCGACTGTCTCCCCGTTGGTGGGTACAAGGCTTCTTCCAAACAGCAATAAGTTAAAGGAGAAGACCAAAGTTCTAATAATCATTTTCACAACAGCCACTTGATGCCTTGTGAGTTTAATTTAGTGACAACACAACCAATGCAAGTATGCAATGTTTTTTTGCAGCCGTCTCTTATATCTTGAAAAGCACTTTGGCTTTACCGCACCACAGATAAGAATGTTAAGTTCCTGCTTACAAATGCATTACCACAAATCATCTGATAAAATAAAGGTTATGAACTCATGACTTTCACTCTCCATGCAGTTCAAATTCTCTGCATTATAATTTTTTATCTGAAACTGCATGCTTGCAAAAATAGGCAGAAGTTCAATCATTTGTACTTAATGACCTGAAAAATCTAAACACTGTTATGGTGTGTTGCGTATCGTAAACAAAACAGAAAGCAGGGAAAAAAACACCAACATCATCTCCTATAGATATTTCAGTAAAAAGAGGAGAACTTCAGAACAAAGGGGGGACCTTGATAAAAAAGAGAACTTCATACTAAATAGGAAATCATGATATAAAAAAAGAGAACTTTAAAGATATGGGGGAACTTTATAGAGAACACTTCAGACAAAAAGGAGGAACCTTATGGAAAACAGAACTGCGGAAAAACAGGGGGAACCTTAAGGAAAACAGAACTGCAGAAAAACAGGGGGAACCTTAAAGGAGACCTATTATGCTATATTTGAATAATATATTGTAGGGCCAAACCTATATAAAAAGGTATATATATATATAAGTTGTTTTTTTCAAAATACCAAACAGATCATGCATTTTAGCCATGCCTCATTTTGCTCTCCTCCACCACTGTCTTTGCATGCGCTGCAGTTGACCACGCCCCCCTGCAAAGGAGGGGGCCGAGTTACAAGCGTCATGTTGCCATGCTGCTACCATGCCGCGGCAACCTCTCATTCCCCTGATAGGTGTAGAGTTGGCCATATAGGCAGAGCTCCTCGTCACTGACGTCAGACTATTTTCAAATCTGGATCAGTCTGTATCAGATCCGTTGTAGCCCCGTTTTTAGAGATTTGGGTATGGGGGAAAAGAGAGAGTGTTGTGTTTTCTGACACTTGGTGAGTTCCCTGACACACCGGGGACACATATTCATGTATAAAAGACGTACAAAAGTGCATTTTGCATGATAGGTCCCCTTTAATGAAAACAGAACTGCAGAAAAACAGGGGGAACCTTATGGAAAACAGAACTTCAGAGAAAAGGGGAGGGGCTTAAAAAAAGAACCTCCTACTAATGGGAGGCCCCTTACAAAAAAGAGATCTTCAGATAAAAGGAACCCGTATTAGAGAACTTCAAAACAAGGGGGACTCATATGGAAAAATAACTTCAGACAAAAGGGAGGCCCCCATTAAAACAGATAACTTCTAACAAAAGGGAGACCCCTATAAAAACAGATGACTTCAGATAAAAGGGAGGCCCCTATAAAAACAGATGACTTCAGATAAAAGGGAGGCCCCTATAAAAACAGATAACTTCAGATAAAAGGGAGCCCCCTATAAAAACAGATAACTTCCAACAAAAGAGAGAACCCTATGAAAACAGATAACTTCTACCAAAAGAGAGGACCCTATAAAAACAGATAACTTCTAACAAAAGAGAGGACCCAATAAAAACAGATAACTTCAGATAAAAGAGAGGACCCTATAAAAACAGATAACTTCTAACAAAAGAGAGGACCCTATAAAAACAGATAACTTCAGATAAAAGAGAGGACCCTATAAAAACAGATAACTTCTAACAAAAGAGAGGACCCTATAAAAACAGATGACTTCAGATAAAAGGGAGGCCCCTATAAAAACAGATAACTTCCAACAAAAGAGAGGACCCTATGAAAACAGATAACTTCTACCAAAAGAGAGGACCCTATAAAAACAGATAACTTCTAACAAAAGAGAGGACCCTATAAAAACAGATAACTTCAGATAAAAGAGAGGACCCTATAAAAACAGATAACTTCTAACAAAAGAGAGGACCCTATAAAAACAGATAACTTCTGATAAAAGAGAGGCCCCTATTAAAAAAAGCTAACTTCAGATAAAAAGGAGGCCCCTATAAAAAAGAGAATTCAAGACAAAGGGGGGGAACTTTAGAGAATAGAGTACTTCAGGTACTTCAGACAAAAGGACTACCCTCCCCGAAGAGAACCTTAAGAGATAATTGGAGCCCAGCTTTTCATGGTTATACACAGCGATACCCTGAATGGTGAATGCTTTTTTACCTGCTGCTGACCCATGGGGGGCCCGACCGGTCTGACTTGCTGCTGGGACATTTGGGAGGCGAGGCGCATCTGTTGCTGGATCTGCTGCTGGTGCTGCTGCTGCTGCTGCTGCTGTTGTTGTTGTTGTTGTTGTTGTTGTTGCTGCTGCTGCTGTTGTTGGTGTTGTTGTTGTTGTTGTTGTTGTTGTTGTTGTTGTTGCTGCTGCTGCTGCTGCTGCTGCTGCTGCTGCTGCTGCTGCTGCTGCTGCTGCTGCTGCTGATGAAGTTGGTGCTGCTGCTGCTGCTTCTGCTGCACGTAGGCCGCCTGCATGTGCTGCATCCGGAGCTGGGCCAGGTTGATCTGTGTTTGCGGGTGTTTGCCGTGGTGACCATGGCCCGGGGAAATTGGCGGTCCCCCTACCATCACACCGGGCGGCTGCACGGATTGGGCTTGCTTCTCGATTACCAAATTACCTACAATAATGAGAAGAGGGATAATAGTAAGCATTATTTTAAAAAGGTGCACATGCCCAAGACCGGTGTGAAATATTCCTTTACTTAATTACTTATACAGGAGTATAAGGTAAAAATAAGAAGGATGCAAGACCAGAAAATATTGTATGAGAGACATTCCAATGACAAATTATCTTTCCTGTGATACAAATGTGATAATGAAAATAATATGCATCACTCACCAAGATTCACCACATTTTTGGCCCAGAAGGTGGGGTCACAGAAGAAGCGCACAACTCCATTTGCCTGTGGCACTGGCTCCAGTCGAGCCTTGTATTGCTGGCGAAGCTGGTAGAGCATCTACATACACAAAGACACACACAGAAAACACACAAAGAATAAGGGTTTGGGTTACTGAGCTTGGCAGTATTGTAGCAACAAGCAACATTTGTCAAGATGCTCTCTGGAAGCAGTTCTCCAAATTAAAGTTATCTCAACATTCAATTTGCTCACTGTCTTGTGGTAATGGGTCAAATCCATGTGGCAGTAGCCTCCATTGAATGGTAGGGTATAGTATACTCCAGACAAAATTGCATGCTCTTAAGACTGCTTTTGAAAACAGATATGAAGTACATGTAGGACAACAGCAGTATACCAGCTACAACCGTGCCTAATGTTTTATTGCTTTTAAAGCCTGAAATTATGAGGCTAGGCTACAAATTACATAAGAAGCAGACACAACTCAAATGTCCAATTTAACTAGAATTCACCTCAACTAGTATAATTATTCTCATGTACAGCATGGGCACAGCACAGTCATGTTGGGAGCACACTGTCAGCGTTAGCCTCTCAACCTGCTGAACGTTAGAAAAATATCACTCGTCACGGGCTTGAGCTTCAATATCAGGGCCTTTGTTATAATGTGCTACTCTGATATTGGAAGATTACATTCAGTATTTTCCCAACAGAAACATACCAGCCTCTTGCTGTAGAGCAGCGCCGTGCTGCTGCCAGTGCTGATGGCCCATTGGCAGAAGCTGAGCACATGGTGGATCTGTTGGGCCAGCTGCGTGGTGTCCTTTTGCTGAGACACGAGCCTCATATTGCGCTCTTTGGTGACACTCTAGACAGAGGGACAGGAGAGGGAGATCATTTTGGTTAGGGATCTGCTACTGAAAGAGCCTGAACACCCAAGATAGATGAATGTTGGAAGCCATTAAAAAGAAGTTAGCATATGCATATAGAGGGATAAGACAATTCCATTTTATTAGACTAAAATGGAATGATCCCTGTGGGGATATTGGTTTATAACAGCAGTGGATAGTAGTATACAGCAAATGGGGAAGTAGTCACGTACACAACATATAAGAAACCAGATTCAATGATCAAACTGAGTTAAGATCGAAGAGGGGAACAAGTCATATCAAATCTGTTAAAGAGAAGTAAGCCTGAGCTAGAGGTCTCTATGTCTAATCTAAATAAATATCTGACATATTTACCTTAACAGAAGGCATATAAATATCAAGATATTTTCAACATATATAATAAATAAAAACTTGAGAATAGCGATGGGTACCGAGCCCCGGTATGAAACGGGCCCCGGGGCTGAATTATTAATGACCATGGTACCGTTAAGCTCCAACGTTATTGGTCTTTTTATCGGTACTGGAGACATGTAAAAAATATATGTCATACGTATTATTGCTACACAAACATTATATTGCAGTTTTAGTGTCGCCAACTCTGTTTCTAATATGCAAATAGACTGCAAAATGCGTCTATGATTATTGTATTTCATCATATGTCTGGATAGATTCCTCTAAGCCAGATTCAAGACATAAAGAAGCTTTTTTTAATACTTTTTTTTCCTTCTATATGGGGTGTAGTTTTACTAAGATTAGGACTCTTATAGCTTACAAACACTACTGTTTAGAAAATAAAATACAAATCATTAGGTCTACTTTTCTTTCTAAAATGTTTCTAAAATACCTTATGCAACTCTAAACAAAAATTAAGTAATAAAACCAGCTTACATCCAACTGTTGCAGCAAGGACTTTCCCTTCTTGTTGATCTCGTTTATAAGAGTAAATACTGCGATTTTGATCTCGTGCTCCACCTTCTTCTGCGTTTCACCCGCCTCCTTTAACCTTGAAAAAAAAATGCATGTGTTAGCCCATTGCAATGGGTATTGACATGTAGTAATGATGTCAACGGGCAGCACTGGATAGGAAACTGGTGATGAAAAACACGCACCTGTTTTGCACCTGGGAGACCGAATAATGCACGTAACTCTTCTTTTCCTGTAGTTTGGCCATGCTGGACTCGATCAAGCATTTCTGGTTCTGAAAAGCCTCCTCGAGGAACTGGTACCTGAGGGTAGAAGGTATTAGTCGACTTCTAGTTGCCAACACCTTTCGATGAACTCAATAGCCGCTTTCACACCAAGTACTTTGCCGTACTTAGTGCTCAGTACTTAGTGCCCAGCACTTAGTACCCCCATGGAGCTAAGTACAGATCTCGTTCACACTGGAATAAGTTCCCTGAGGGAAGATTACGCAAATGAAGCCGCTGACGTCAACCTTTTCTTCTTCTGCTTTGGGTTTACTGGCAGGCTGCAAACCACTTCACGGCGTATACTGCCACCCAAAGTCCCCGGCCGGAAGTCCCCGGAGTTGGGGACTGGCTTCAGTAGAAGCTGCTGGGACTCCCAGCAGCTTCTACTGAAGCCATCAGAGTAAATCGTCAGAACGCCGACTCCTCCCTATCACTCCACCGCTCCCAAGTTTTTTTTTGAGTTGCCATAAGTTATTCTCTCTCTGTTGGTGCGCGGGGCTAATGCTAATAATGCTAATGCCAGCAAACACAATGGCGGCTTCACAAAACTTTTCAGAGTTTTAGGGGCATGGTTTGCAATTCGCCCAGCCAATCGAAATTGGTACTTTTTTCTCCCCAGGCTAGTACCACCTCTCTAGCAGGCACTAAAAATGGGGTGCCGTTGTACGTCATTACACCGAACACGTAAAGACACAGGCTAAGTTTGTTTGCCCTGTTCTGCTTGCAAACTGTTAAAACAAATGCTTCAACTTGTACAATTTGGAAGATGTATTTTTGAATATCGATCTTGAGTTGGCGCGATGTTGAAGTCGTGCGACCCTGCTGTACTCGGCTGTAGTTAGTTTATAGCATAACGTTAGCATTTGGCTTCTGGCGATTCGATTTATGATTCGAAAATTAAAAAAGTAGGGTAGACATGTTGATATTATCCGGCTGAACAAAACGTGCATTTATCAAACGGGTTTGTTTTCCACAGACCTTATTTCGAGCTATTTTCCAAAATTCTATGGAGAAATCCCATTGCTTTTTTGTCGAGGGAACCCATGCGCCACTCTATTAGCCCAAAAATACCATATCATACCAAAGCAGAGTGGCAGTCGCTCAGCAGGGCATTGTTTGGATGAAAAATATTAGGTTACCTGTGCTCTTTGTGCTCCAGCAGCTGGCAGTCCCGACAGGTCAACGTGTCACAGGTCTCACAGAAAAGCTTCAGGGGCTCCTGCTTGTGGATGGGACAGAAAACAGGCCTCTGCCCTGCACCAACAGACTCTATAGAGACACAGGAGACGCCATTGATGCTAACTTACAGAGACCGGAATGAGTGCTAAAAACCTGTAAAGGAGTTAGCAATTTACCACTTCTGGTTCCTTCTTTCTCAACTGTTATCCTGAACTTTTGTTTGCCCAAGATTTAATTATCCTGCAAAATTCCAAAATCCAATTGCCTTTTGTCAAATCAGTCAAAATATGTCAACACTGCAACACTCTACAAAGAGGATATTTAATTAAAGTAACCAGAGAAAAAACAAAAGACAGAAATAAATGATAGCTTAGGTTTTCAAACACAGAGAGAAAGCTTTAGAAGTCTCTGGTCAGAGCTTCACGGAGTATAGCCCGCCCCCAGAGCTGAAGGTACCATCCAAGCAACCAGAGTCTGCAGCACCGTTACTATGGCAACAGTCTTTCTGCATTACCATATTCACTGTGTTTCTACTAGGCAAAGTCTTATTTGGGCTTCGGCAGTTTAAGCTCCATCGAACATACGTCGGCCCCTTCAGGTTCGGCCTTCTTACCGGAAGCAGCGTCAGCGTCCTCCTTGGTGTGGATTTTGTGGTCCTTGGTAATTTTAACCCTCTGGTGAGCTTCCACGCAGGTCTTACACAGCCATTCCCCGCACTCGACGCAAAAGCCTATGGTTCCTGCATTGTCCTCACAGCTTGTGCACACCTTGAGAAGATCACACCACAAAGCATATTTGAGAACCATTTCCAGAATCACTTTAGTGCTAGATGATTTCGATCATACAAATGTGTAATAACTTCCCTGCCTGAAACGTCTCCATTGGACGCCTTTAGTTAGTCCCATAACATAATGAAATCATTATTTAACAATCACGCTTCTATAGGCTAAGGTGGAGGGACATCTTTAAGCGGTTGATCAATCATAACAGTGCCAGCCAGCTAACCAATCAGAGCAGACTGGACTCTCCTTTCAGAGGGAGAGTGAAAGAGATGCTGCAGCACATTTTTGACCATTAAAGCATGTCAACATTTCACAGAAGAAGCGAGAAATGTTAATGTTCTAGTGTATTAATTTAAGTTTTCCGCACTCTCGCGGGAATATGGAGCGAGCTTAAGTTTCACTTTCGGTTGCATGATATAGCCCAGCGCAACCCCTTCGTCAAACATATTGCCACTTGTTTGTACCATTTTCAGGCGATTTGTATTCTGTTCTAGAAAAACAATGTGTTTTTTAGGATTTCAAGAAGCATATAGAACAAACAATGGATGTATTTTATGAACATTTATCCATGCTGGAAGTAGATTTAGATGGTTTAGGAGTTGTGATATATTTATTTTAACGTCACCTTATATATATTCGTGTGTGTTAAATTTGAAGGGACAAAGTACATTTTTCCTCTTTTATATATAGCGCAATAGTCTTTTCTTCCACTTTTATGTGTAATCAAAAGGGTGGTTTTTTGGCTATCTGTGGTTAGACATAATACAAATGACCTTTGACATCTGCTTTGCAGTTCCCAGAATATCAGGAGAGTGTTAGGGTCTCTCTGTTAATCATCCACGGTTTTTGCAATTAACAGGGGAATTCCCAGATACATTTTCAGATATAATGCAGTTAAAGTCTTGTAGTTAATGATGCACATCCTGCAGGCCTTGAGACTTGGGTCACCCAGCAGTAAACGAGATAAAGGTCCTTTTGAGCTTATCAATCAAATGTATTCATTCCTAGTAAGTTGACTTCAAGGTGAAAGGAAGTTCACAGAAGCCATTAAGCGACAAGAACAATTAACTTCTGTTAAAGATACATGATAGGATGTTTGTGTGTGTTGAAGATGTTTAGGGGGAATGAGTATGTGTCCTGTCAAAGAGACCTCTGTCATGACTCCGAATCATTGATTTGGGGACTGCCTGAGGGCAGAGGGACAGAAACACACACACACAAACACACACACACGCGCACAGAAGAAACAGATGGAATCAACAACTGCTGACCCACTACCTGGGGTCCCGCCCAGAAGTGAAACCGACCAATGGAACACTGCCAACTCACTGGCTAGCTCGCTCAGAAGTGAACTCGCCAATAACAAATAGCTAGGGAAGAGCAAGCGATAAAACTCCTCCCCACCTGTGTATAAATGTTGTGATCATTTTGAAGATCGGCGCTCTTGTTTTTGACTTGCCGTTCCTGAGACGTGTCTCACACGGTGGTAGAACCTTAGCCCGGAGTACTCTGCAGAGTGCTTCGTGATTAGGTGATTGGGTGATGTATTGTCAGTGTGAGAAAAAGTTTTTAGAGAGTACTTGTCCATGGACAAGTGAGTTTGGCAATTTACTTGTCCGAATACATTTTTCACTTGTCCAGAATGGACAAAAATTGGGGCCACTGGAATCTTCTTCTTCGCCATCGTATTTTACATTTTCACACATAGGGTTGGGTATCGTTTGGATTCGAACGATTCCGGTTCTGCTTTTCGATTCTGGTTATTTTCGGTTCTTTGAGAGGGTAAAAATAAGTCCCATGATAAAGTGGGAGAAAAATATATTTATGAAAACATTAAGTCAAATCTGTATTCCTATTTACAAATCACTTCATACTGTTTAATTTCTTATGGTTATTGAATACAATTATATAAAAATAATCTCTGCATTGTTTAGTTAGTTCTAAGTGGTGCAGTTTGAGAATGTACAATTGGCCCAGTCTCCTCTGATGTTACACTGCAACCTGCCTGATACCTGCCTATGTAGAAAAGCGCTAGGCCTTAAATATAATGATAATAGGCTAATAATAATAGCTTATAATAATAAGTAATAATTAATTATTAGGCTACTTATTAGTAGCCTAATAATAAGGCCTAGCGCTTTTCTACAACTCAAAGACGCATGTGTATTACATGCTGCAGCTGCCCAGCTGCTCACTGTTTGTAAAAGTAAATAAATAATATTTTCATTTCAATAATGTACTTTCTATACCCTGCTTCATAAACAATACTGACATCCCTGTGCTCCTCCGAGTCTGGGGGTCCGGGGATGTGAGGACAGCGCGAGGACACAGGGAGGCTGCTTCACTTCATAAAGGAAATGGCGGTCAATATTAACAACACAGGAGCTAAAACGCTTAATAACCTTCATTACGTATTAGAGAAAGAACATAAGAAAGTTTGAAAAAGATGAGGCTGTTAAACGGGCAGCGGATCCGCTGTGTGTAGAAAGAGAGAGAGACGCTGAGCTGCACCATGCAGCGAACAGCTGATCCGGAGAATAGAGAGAGAGAGAGAGCTGTGGTCCGCGGGGCTCGGCCTCGCCTCCTGTCCCCACAACTCTTATTAATCCCGGTACCGGACAATTGTTATTTGTTCCTACTCGGAACATAGTTTTGCTTCCCAACCCTGCCACTGTGCTACACTTCCAGCGCTGCCCCGCCCCGCCCTAACTGTACAGAAAGCGGCGAGATGCATTCCCTTAGGAATCGACAAGCAGAACCGAAACTAACATTTCTAAACAAACAATGGCGGACACTGACAATTTGCGAATGAGTTCTGGCTTTTGTAAACTGAATTTATCAATAAATCAGGGCGAAAAACGTCACTTGTCCGCCGGACAAGTCAATTGAAATATCTACTTGTCCGATATTGTAAATAACACGTCCCGGACGGTGGGACGTGTACTTTTTCGCACACTGATTGTATGTTTTTACCATTAAAAACTGATTATTGTTTAACCCTTATCCTGGTGCTTTGACTTTTCTTTCTTTTAAAACAAACTCATCGAGGAATGCGCGGAGCAGAGGTTCTGCTTCAACAGAGTGAGATAGAGATTATTATCTAATATATGCATCCGATTGCATGAAGTCTGTTGATGATCAGAGGCTGTTGTTGGGGCTGTATAAACGTTTTTTTTATTTTGTTTTGTAGACAGACCATGCAGGCCTCAGAGTTAAACTTGGGCCTGCGACCATAGTTTTACGGTATTTTGTTTTGAAAATCCACAGCGGAAGTTTGCGGTGTATTTTGCATTTCTCTCAGTAGCCAAAGATCTGTGAGTCTGTTGGCTCGGACATAAAAAAAAAGTATTATATATATTATATATATATAAATATATGAACAAATAAGAAATAAAAATGTTTTATTTCGTATTTGTTCATATATTTATTCCTATATACATTTATTTATACTCATGTCATATTCAGTCCTCTATATTAAAACAAAGCAATGACATGATCTCACTGCAATATTGACATTACACAGAAACATTTGAAATTGAGGATGATTCCTTAAAAAGGTCCCATGTCATGCTTTTCCGGTTATTACCCGTCCCCTTGTGTGTTATGAAGGTTTTAATGCATGTAAACGGTCTGCAGAGTCAAAACCCTCAAAGTACACCCCGTAGTGAGTAAAACTCTAACACAGAAAATACTTCCCCAAAACGCCTCGTTGGAGATTTCTCATTTTCTTCCTGGGCATCGCTACGTAGGGATACCCAGTAGCCACGCTCAGAGCTATGACCGCACCCTCTGCCAGCTTTTCACGAAACAAAGCTTCCCAAAACCTTCCAGCGATTCATGCCGGATATGTACAGCGTAGGGCACTGAAGAACGATACGTCATATTTATTATGCCACACAAACATTATATTGCAGTTTTGGTGTCGTCAACTCCGTTATCTAATATGTAAAAAGACTGCAAAAATGCATCTATGATTATTTTTAGTGTTTTCGATCTTTCCAATCCAGACGAGAGATCTCTCTCTCCCCGTCTGTGTGCGAGGGGGCGGGGTAGTTTGCACACACTTTGTTTGGACCAGCGGGAGATTTGGGTATACAACCTGTAAGTATTCATGATGTTTAAAACAAACAAGGTATCTACCACGACTGTTTAAATGGGTAAACGTTTTTTGGACTACGTTGGGATCGCGGAAAAATGCTCTCCGCAGACCCATTCCCACAGCGTTATAAACCTTTTTCTTACTCAATATCAAGCCACACTTATTGTTTTTGCTTCAGCTGTGAGTGTTTCTGTTCTCAGGATGAGTTTCGCTTGTTCTCGCTGTATCTATCTCCGACACGGAAGCCCTGTCTGCTCCTCACAGCAGCTCCTCACGAGCAGCTGCACGTTGTTTGACCAATCAGAGCACACTGGGCTCACAGGGAGGGGGGCAAGCTCCAACAAGCCGTTTAGGACAGAGTGAATACACATACTTTACAGAGATGCTGTATGAGAAACCAATGTGAGTTTGGAAAATTGCACAATATAAATCTATTTTAGTATACCTCAACAATGGAATTATGGACCTTTAAAATATAATATATACGAATCTCAAAGTTATGCAGACATCCCTCCAACAGCAGAGGAATGCCTACATTGCAGAGCATTGATTGCTGAAACACTGATGATGTTTGACATACCTGTGCAGCCTTTTCATCAGACGTGCTGGTGGCGTCTGAGGTATCTTTGACAAAGTAGTTGTCAATGATGTCACTCTGTTTGTAGTCCTGTTGGCACACTGTGCAGCGCATAACATTTACTGAGGACAGAAAAGGGGACACGAGTAAAAGGGGATGAAACGTTAAATGCACACATTCAATGCTTTGTGATGTTTTACATTGACTGACATTTGAAAAAATACAAAAAGTAAAAGAGGCTGTGAACATCAAGACCATGTGAAAACGATTAACTACATTTTTAAGGGGGCCCCTAACCTTATGCTAAGAATAGTCGTGCCTCAAACCAAACAGAATTAAAAAGAAGTTTCTCAGCATACTTTCTGCTTATTTCCTTTAGGTAAAAATCCTGTTGTTATTAAAAAATCCTTGGCCCCATGGGAGAACCATTGCTTATTATTCGCAAGGGGTGGGGGTAGTTGATTTAGCGTTTGTCTACAGAATATTTGTCCCATCATCGTTGGCATTTTTATTAGAATATTAAATCACATGGTCTAACGAGGAAGACTGTATCGCTTAATCACTTTAGTTGACTTCGTTAATGGATTCAGTTGAATTACTACTACAATAAAGCACTCCAACAAATAATTAGTTTGGGTCATTAACTTTTCCACTTATTTCCTGAGGTTTAAAAATGTGCATAACTTTTACCATAAATGTTATAAATTGAGTCAGCATAATATATGTCACCCCTCCCCTGCCTCATAAAACCATAAATTCCCCCCTCACGCGCTAGCTGAGGTGAAAACCGGTTGAAGGCGGTCTAGACCGGATTGAGCAGCACACGGCTGGTTTGTGTAAGCTCCAGCTGCACTGGTTTCTGAATGAATGATTGACACACACACGCACAGTGTTCTTTCTCCTTTTACATTGAAAACCATTGCCTGGATTATTTAAAAAAAAATCTAACTAATAAAAAAGGTTGTTTATTTATACCTAAGATACAACATTGGTGTTGAAGTTGTTTTGTGTTTTACGAGCTATTTGCAAGTTGTAATTTTTAAGTGATGCATCTGAATGTGTGGCTCTGATATTTCAAAAACTAAGGCTTTATGGCCACACAACAGCTTGTTGGATTGATTCTATAGATTATCGAAACCGTTAAAAACTGGACAGTTGTCCGCTGATCAGTGACATTTTGAAGGGTTAGCATTGTTGTTAACAGGGTGGTTTGTGTGACTTTGCGGCAGCGGTAATACCGAGTTTTATTACGTGTTATCATCAGACATTATTCCCCTGTTTTCTTTTGGGGAAGTTAACAACGTTATTTAAAAGTGGGATATACTGCAAATCTTTTTCAGTTGTATTTCATTTGTCTGGAAACCTTTTAATTTTGAGATTGGTTTGAGTGAGAGTGAAAGAAAGTCTGGTAACTTGGTCCAGTTTTAGAGAAAATGTATAGTATTTCATACTCAATTATATATTATTAGGGATATGCGATAAGATTTCAATGCAATTTCCATTGCAGTACAATCGGCGATAATAAGAATTGGCAGTTCCACATTTTTGAAATCCATAATTGGCCAAAATATTTAACACACAGCTGTCAAAATGAAATGGAGCCACCCAGCTCCACCTCTGTATCCCCAAATTAACACAAATAATTAAAACCTTCTTTTCAAACTTAGGCCAAAAGTACAGTCTTCTGCCAAATAACATAAGAGCAAGATTACAGCAACATATTTAACCCTAATAACATGTTGATTTGACCAAATTACCTAAATATTGTGCAAGTGCTGGATACTTCAGTACAAGAGCTGCCCCCAAAGTTCACACTGGAATCAAGATAACATAAAATCTCCCTGAAACCCAGGGAGGGTAAAACATCTGTGGGGACATGAATTATCTTGTAGAAGTAACAGATGGCATCACATTTAAACGCTACTTGGTGTCAAGTGTGCACTTTAACTTAACCACAACAAGATGGAAGCCACAAAATAGATTAGGAGATTTGGTTTTGACGAATGCGGTCCAATTTAAAATTTGATTATAATATTAAATTCACATTATGAATAATGCAATGAGGGGGTGGGAGCATCAGATAAAGCAGGAGTCTCCAACCTTTCTTCATCTGAGAGCTAATTTGAAAAAATGAAAGTGGCAAAGAGCTACTTGCATCACATCGCTAACATTTATTCACATAGCCCTCATCAGTGGAATTAAGCTATACTTTTTTACACATGTGAAATTGCAATACCTAAAGCTTATCAAAAATCTTAACTTCACATCAAGGTCCAAGAAAACGAACATATCTCACATATTATTATGGCCCACATAGTAAGTAAATCACTGAAAATTCACATAACTGTCCTTAATCACCACCTTACAAGCATTCACTCTTTTTCACAGTTAGTGAGAGGATTGGCACTGCATGGAGTCCGCCATAGAGGGGTCTGCCGGACCCACTTAGGTTCACACTAATAGTCATTTCAATGTTCATCAGTCAGTCTTGTTCTGTATTTAGATTTCATGACATTCATGTCAGAAAAAGCTGTTTCACAAAGGTCTGTAGAACAGAACCAAATAAAGCAGACATTTTCAGTGCTGCTTGGTGAATGTTCTTAGTTTTCTGGGTCTACAAGGCTCCAGAAATGTTGTGAGTTTTGCTGAGACTTAAAGAGCCTGTGACACGAACCCAACAACTGTTGTGCAATGAAATAGTGGGCTACTAGTAATCTCGAACCGTCAGTTTAAAAAAGAAAAAGCGATACCGTTCCGATAAATATCAATAATTTCGAACATCGCGGGAAAATTTCTTCGACTCATTTTGAGGTTTTGGGGGAAGCCGGAAGTGACGTCAATGCGGGAACGCTTCACTGTGCGGCGAGAGAGCCAAACACGGACAAATTATGTTGTCATGCATAGAAATGGTGAATTACTGAGTTTAGGCATGTTAATAACGTTTTAATGAAGTTGACTACAGTATATTCATATTTGTCAGTGCTTTCATGTCAATTCGACGAACATAAACATAAATGATCGTGATGAAGATGATGATTAAATTAGGATTAAAAATCGGTAGTGAGAGCTACTGAATTTCCTCCCGTCGGATGTGATATAAAAACAAATCGATTATTTTTGTAAACTCAAGTGGATGAAACTACATTTATTAGTGCTTTCATGTCAATTCGGCGAACATATGACACATGAAATGATCGTGAGGATGATGATGTAAAAATCTTTTGTTTGAGCCGGTCTGCATTTCCTGATGAGAAAACAAACCTTAGCTTTTTGTAGTTGCAGTCAGTGGTGTAGTGGGCGTTGGACGCGGGGATATGCTGTACCCCCACTTATTTGAAGCATGATTTCTTTTTTTAAATAGTCTAATACATCTAAAATCATTGCCAGTGTTATCAGTTGCAAGTGTGTGTTTGTTGTAATAATGACGAAAACATAATAGGCAGATTTCACAGTAATTATAATAAAAACGTAGCTCAAGCATTTATGCAACTTGATTTGAAGTGTGTGTGTGTGAGGGGCAGAACTGTGTGTGTAGGGTGACCAGGTGTCCCGCACTGTGCGGGACTGCACACACAGCATTTTTATTATTTGTCCCGCGTTCCACACATTGAGACTATGTCCCGCATTTGAGTGATAGTCGCGCAGAAAGGCCGGATCGGTTCGCTGACAGCCGGCACCGCCCTTTATTATTATATATTGTCTAAACGGCATCATGTAAGTTGCGCTGACAGGCGACACAGAGGTCCCCAAGCCCGCCCCCCCGTTGACAGTTCACGAGCGCGTCCATAGTGTCTCCCGTCCACCCACCACCCCATCCACCCAGTTAAACATCCCCACTACACCACTGGTTGTAGTAGTAGGCCTACACCAACATGGATTAAACGTGTGGTTTTTTTTACAACAATGTTGGAAATTAATGGATAGAATGCACGGATTATTATTATTATTATTATTATTATTCCCACTCCGATCGGGACACTAGGTCCACCGTTTCCCCGCAGCGAGGCTCCCCCCGTTGACAGTTTACGTGGGCTGGGCTGGGTGCAGTGGCGGACTGGCCATCGGGACCAATCCCGATGGGCCGGTACCGAAGTGGGCCGGTCGGATAAGTCACTAGCACATCCCCCACTCCCCCCGTTGACAATTTACTAGTTGTACCGAAGTGGGCCGGTCGAGAGTCCCGGGCTGATTTTTAGTCCCAGTCCACCACTGGCTACATGACCGTATGATCGCCCATATTTACGCACCTAATTCCTAAACTTCTAACAGATACAAAATAAACCGATCCTTCAGCCTCATATGAGCTCTCAGACACGTTCAAAATTAAACTGTCTGAGCTGTCTGAGCTTGCTGCTGTGTGCGCCATCGTGCGTTTACATGCAGATGCTGGGATCCTGAACGGTGCAGCTGGAGCGCTGTGCCCGCATTGACGTGACCCATAATTTGGCGGGACTTGAAGAATCCCCGAGAAGATCCAGGAAATGGTCAACATTGAAGGGCAGATTAATGGTTATCAAAGTACAAATATCCAAAATCAGTTCAGTAACGGTTTTCAAGGGGACAATATTTACTCAAATTGATGGGTTTGGATGATGGGGGAAAATCGTGTCACAGGCTCTTTAAGCTGAACATGATTTTGGAGATTTATAACCTCCAGGGTTTCCCACACAGACTATACTTTGGCAGGCCGCCCAGTTATATTGACGGCCGCCCAAGTATATTTCATGACTTATTTAGGTTTGTTTTTTATTCAAAAAATTATTCATCCGCGACCACAACGCCATCTGCGATCAATTAACTTGTGGACAATAGGGGTGTAACGATTCACAAACATTTCGGTTCGGTACATACCTCGGCTTTTAAGTCACTGTTCGGTTCGGTACGTTTTCGGTACAACAGAAAAAATGATCACAAAACATTTTTTTAATTATTTTTTATTATTATTAAACTGTGAATAATGTATTCACTCAAATAAATACAAAATAAAATAAACATTTAGGTGCAGCATGTCGATGAACTGAAATAATCTGTATTTGAACTTTACTGTACTAGTACTCACAAAACATAAACTATTAGTTTTGGGTTTTTAATTATTATTAAACTGTGAATATTCACTCAAATAAATACAAAATATAATAAAACAAACATTAAAGTGCAGCATTTCAATTAACTGAAATAATCTGTATTTGAACTGTACTGTACTAGTACCTAAGCAGCCAGTTTGACATTATGACTTGCTTGTCATTGTATTTTCATGTTTTTTTTAAAGAAAGATTAACTTGTCCAAATTGCTTGCCAAAAGGGCAGATCTGCTGGCACTAACAATGTCTCCTGCTGTGGAGAACACCCTCTCACTAGGGAGAGAGGTAGCAGATACAGCCAGGTAGCGCTTTGCTAACATGGCAACATAAGGATATTTGGCGTTTGTAATAGCTTTGGCTCGGTCTGAACTTTTTGCGAGTGGTGGAGGCTTAAATGCTAGTGGGAGTTGGGTTTGCACTTCAGTCTTTTATCTTTTGGTACCGGTGATATTCACGTTCGGGTGATGCCTTTTCAAATGAGTGTGCGAGTTTGATGTATTGCCAGCCGCGTAACCAATTTTAGTTGAACAATGCCGACAAACAGCTTTGGTTCGGTCCACCTGTCTTTGTCCGTCATCCTTGTACGTAACTGCGAAACCAAAATGTTCCCAAACCGGAGACTTCAATGATGCTGGAGGATTTTCGAGCTCAACTTTATCTGCGTTCGCCATTTCGACAGTTCCTCAAATTACTGACTACATTTGAACGCATCCCTGCTCTCATAGTATGCCTCTCGTCCAATGAAATGACTTGCTCGCTCTATGACGCGTTGAACCCAATGTGAGCAAATTACTCTGAATGCTGCGACGCAGCACCTGAGATTACTTCCAAAAAGTTGTTCACGTTCTCAATTTTTTACGTTTAACGTTATATTAGTTCGGTACACATGTGTACCGAACCGAAGGGCCCGTACCGAATAATTTCGGTACGGGTACGTGTACCGTTACACCCCTAGTGGACAATGATCCCTCGCTCTTGGCCTCCTGTACCCAGTCCCGGACTGGCCATCGGGAGGACTGGGGGGTTTCCCGATGGCCAGGCCTGTTATGTGGCCTGCCTCACACAGGGTGACTGGCTGTCTACATGATGTGGCCTGCCGACATGGCCACTGTCATACAGATCATAAATCAAAGCCCTTGATTGGTCTCTGTGTGTCATTCAAGCTCGGGATAACCTCAGGTGAGGTAGAGGACTCTCTCAGTGTTTAGATAGTTAACTTAGTCTAAGTTCTCAGTGGGTCTCAAACGGTTTGGTCACCATTTATGTAAAGACATATTTCCATTTGAGGGTGTCAGTGTTTTTTTCATATTGGAAATTGTATGTTATTGGTTATGGCCATGAGTTTATGATTATTGAAATGTATGCAGTTCTGTTTCATAGGTGTTCCCATAGATCTAGTCTCTTTATTTTCCCCTCAAAATGCACCAGATTGATGCATTTAACTCCAAAATTCTTTTTTTAAATCGTACCGGGGGAGCATGCCCCCGTACCCCCCTAGAGGATCAGAGGTCCACCCCTACTTAAAATCACATGGACAGGTTCCTTTATACGTTTACATTTTTTTTTAAATAGTAACCCATGTCCATATGTTTATTTTTGGATAGTAGATTTAAACTATAGGGCTATCACTATGGGCCCTGCCTGTACCTGTTTGCTCTGCCATCGCGTGAAGGGTCTGCTAAGAAGCGACCAACAGAAAGGTTAATGTTAATGTTGTTGCACGAAGGCATGTCACCTCAACCCCCACCGCCCCCCAAGTATATTTCAGATCTGTGGGAAACACTGACCTCCATCTCCACAGGATTGACACTGAACAGTTCAGCCATCTTTTTCTTCGTCTTGACATTAATTTATAAACCAAAGTAAACCAATTGTATAGGTCTAGCCTCCCTATATCTATGTGAAATTGTTCCATCCTCAAAAACAAAAAACTAATACTTCTGCAGTCTAGCTGCGGCTTCTAGCTACGGTTTTCTGTTAAAAAAAAAAAGGACACTGAAGGTTCTGAATGTGGCATCACAAACATGACTCGAGTCGGAACCAAGCGGCAAACTCTGGGGAACAGCCGGGACGTCAATATGGAAGTGCAACACACTGCAAATCATACATGGGCCGCTAGGGACTAACTGCAGAGAGGAGCAATTTCCAAAGACTTTAACCCCATGTTAAAATGCCCAACTTTACAGCAGAAAAAAACATGTTTCTACCCATGGATGCAATAAATATTGTTATCGATATAGTTAGATTAAACCTTCATGATTATGAATCTGTGAGTGAATTGTTTTCTAACACGACCCTTTTATTTATATTAGGTCTTAAAGTTTTTGCATAAATTAGGGCGTGGTCAATTTGATGGACATGTACATGCCTCACTGTCAGTTAACAGCAACTTGTCCACTCTGCTAGGCTACAACCATAGAGGCTACAACGTTAGTTAGTCATAGTACTGTACTTGACCCTTTAGCTTTAGCCGTGTTCGTGGTGATTGTGCCTTTTAGGGAACATTGTTACAAATACCAGACAATTAAAATGTTGTGCTGTGCGCTTGAATGTACCAACAGAATTTCCAAGAAGTCTAAAATGATATTATACATGTTAATCCCGTTCGCAGGTGTTTGTGTGCTTGGTAGCTTAGCTTGTTACTTATTAGCCAGCTAAGGACGTAACCCTTTATACATACATATACATTTTAGTTTATGATTCAGCCTTGGGTAAGACTTTTATAGTCTATGGCTATGATGCCCATAATGCTAAACGGGGAGCAAATGTTAATAGGGGACCCAATTATCCCAGTGGTGGCCGCCGGAGCTAACGGAGCCGCAGGGGGCTAGCTCCAGCCGGCGTCCCGGAGCTAGCCCACTGCGGCTCCGTTAGGTCCGGGCGATGGAGTCCGTCGTTATAATTGGAGATCAAGGAATGCAGCAAAACGCAGACTTGGTTCGCCTGCTGTAGTATTAGCTAAATAAATTATGTTGAACAAGGCTTATTAAGCTGAACATCGACAATTGTTCTGCTATGTATCGGTACTTATTTTCTTAACGTGTGAATGACAAGCATTAAGAATAAATAAATATAGCTAATTCTCTTGCAGATTGTCTCATTTGATTATGAATGTAACGTTTATATAGGGGAACTACACTGTTAGCAGTAACTTGGTATGCATATATTTCATGTTAGCTTAGCTTCTTAGCCTGAGCTAGCTCTGTTTACTTCCAGTTCGGAGGCAGCAGGTCCCGACTCTGCTCCGCCTCTTTGCCCTTATTTGGAGCAGGCGGGATTAAACTCTGATGTTGCTGTCAAGCGTTAGTGGCCGACTCCGCCTACTAAGGGCTTCTCGGCAACTCTGCAGAATCCTATGGGTGACGTCACGGACACTACGTCCATTTATATATACAGTCTATGGTCTGAACACAGCAGACAACAGGATCAATCAATCAATGTTTATTTATATAGCCCAATATTACAAATGTTACATTTGTCTCAGTGGACTCCACAGTTTGTACAGAATATCAGTATGACAATACGACACCCTCTGTCCTTAGACCCTCACATCGTACAAGGAAAAACTTCCAAAAAAGGAAAAACCCCACAGTTTAAAGGGGAAACGGGCAACAGGAGTATTTACAACAGCATTGTAAAAACAAAAATAGTGCATGTGGGTGCACAGTACACTTACATTCTGTTTTACTGTTACATAAATTCCATGAATGTATGAAATTAAGTTAGCTTCATCATATATCTCAATCAGTGGATCAGGTCACTATCAGCCTGTCACTCATTATTTTCAGGGGGGGGGGGGGGGGGGCGGGGTTTGGAGGAACGGAGAGGAGACGATGATCGCGGAAGCTTTCCTCCTAGCTCAGCAGATATGTGAAAGAATTGTGCTTTTGATGATAAAAGCATGAAATTTGGCACCAGTGTGAGAAAAAGTTTTTAGAGAGTACTTGTCCATGGACAAGTGAGTTTGGCAATTTACTTGTCCGAATACATTTTCACTTGTCCAGAATGGACACAAATTGGGGCCACTGGAATCTTCTTCTTCGCCATCGTATTTCACATTTTCCCACGGTTTTTACGATTTTACTGCATCACACATAGGGCTGGGTATCGTTTAGATTTTAACGATTCCGGTTCTGCTTTTCGATTCCAGTTATTTTCGGTTCTCGATTCCGGTTCTTTGAGAGGGTAAAAATAAGTCCCATGACAAACTGGGAGAAAAATATATTTATGAAAACATTAAGTCAAATCTGTATTCCTATTTACAAATCAGTTCATACTGTTTAATTTATTACGGTTATTGAATACAATTATATAAACATAATCTCTGTATTGTTTTGTTAGTTCTAAGTGGTGCAGTTTAAGAATGTACAATTGGCCCAGTCTCCTCTGATGTTACACTGCAACCTGCCTGTGAGACAGAGTCCAACCACACAATCTGTGTGTCCAACACATGTCCTGCAACACACATGCTGCAACCTGCCTGTGAGACAGAGTCCAACCACACATGTCCAACACATAGGCCTAATAATAATAATAATAATACATTATATTTATAGCCTATAGGCCTAGCGCTTTTCTAAAACTCAAAGACGCTTACACATGTCCTGCAATACACATGCTGCAGCTGCCCAGCTGTTCACTGTTTGTAAAAGTAAATAGATAGTATTTTAATTTCAATAATTTCTATACCCTGCCTTATAAACAATACTGACATCCCTGTGCTCCTCCGAGTATGGGGGTCCGGGGATATGATTACAGCGCGAGGACACAGGGAGGCTGCTTCACTTCATAAAGACAATGGCGGTCAATATTAACAACAAAGGAGCTAAAAGTCCTAATAACCTTCATTACGTGTTAGAGAAAGAACATAAGAAAGTTTGACAAAGATGAGGCTGTTAAACGGGCAGTGAATCCGCTGTGTAGAGAGAGAGAGAGAGAGAGAGAGAGAGAGAGAGAGAGAGAGAGAGAGACTGAGACTGAGACTGAGACTGAGACTGAGCTGCAGCGATCAGCTGATCCGGAGCAGAGAGAGGGAGCTGCGGTCCGCGGGGCTCGGCTTCGCCTCCTGTCCTCACAACTCTTATCAATCCCGGGAACGGACAATTGTTATTTGTTCCTACTCGGAACCGAGTTTTGCTTCCCAACCCTGCCACTGTGCTACACTTCCCGCCCCGCCCCTGTACAGAAAGCGGCGAGATGCATTTCATTAGGAATCGACAAACAGAACCGAAACTAACATTTCTAAACGAACAATGGCGGACACGTCCAATTTGCGAATGAGTTCTGCCTTTTGTAAACTGAATCTATCAATAATATAACAATAAATCCGGGCGAAAAACGTCACTTGTCCGCCGGACAAGTCAATTGAAAGATCTACTTGTCCGATATTGTAAATAACACGTCCCGGACGGTGGGACGTGTACTTTTTCGCACACTGGGCACACTGTTAGAGCATGCCCTAAGGAAGATTTTTGGCTATAGGGCCATCGCAAATTTGGCCAATGGTGGCCATTTTGAAAATGGCGGCCATTGGATGTTATTTTACCAGTATTTTAGGATCTAGACCACCTAGGATCTTGATTCTGGTGGCTAATCCTACATTTTCAAGGATGGAGAATGCATTGGTACTATTTACAACATGCTAGAATGTAGCTAACTGTATGTATCTGGTATTCAGGGAACAAAATACAGTAAACCATTAACATATTTATTATGTTGAAGTCATATGTTACATAATATATATGAAATATTACAGGTTTTCAACTAAATGCAGACTTAGTTCTGAAAACACAGTCCACCACAGTGGCAAAGGGCAGTGTACTGAATTGCTACCTTGACATATTCAGGAGGAGTTCACGACAGGCCTGGGTCGATTGGGCTGCTGTGATACCACATCCGTGTCAACTGTGCGTATTGACACCTTGCTATAGCCTTCCTTCACAGCATCTCCTAGGTGCAGTAGGATGCGGGTATCAGCCTCCTTATGTGTGCATGTTGCAAGTACTGATTATTTGTTTGCCAGTGTTGAGGGCTGTCACACTGGTTGCCAGGAAGAAGAACAGTTCAGCCTTCTTGTCTTCAATGCGCAGAAACTCTGGCCAGTTTCCAGGAATGACACTGGATGGCTCAACGCGTCTATGAACTCCCTTCCCTCTCTTGCTGCGTGTTTCAGCCTTCAGACTTTCGGGGAAATATTCATCCCCCACGACATCAATTCTGCTGACATGCTCCAGCTGAGACAGGATGTATGGTGAGCACGCTTTCTGCGCATAATAAAAAAACATCTTAGCAGCACCAGGTCTTAGCATGTTCACAAGAGTAGCCATCAGGTCCTCCAAACAGCCCACCAACCAAGTCTGACTTGGTACCAGTTCTGAGCTTAACCATTTGTGACAATGATGATGGACATGCCTGGTTTTCAAGTTTATTATATTTCACATAATTAATCCCAAAAAACTCATCCAGACTTCCATCACGTATCTCAGATACAATGTACAGCCTAGAGAACAGAGAGCAGTCATTCTTCAGAGATGAGAGCTGTTGTTGGGACCTGGACTTATCTTGGACTGGAGGCTGGCTGAATAGAGGGAGGTTTTTACTTTTAATGGGACCTTTGATGGGCTTTTTCTGTACGACCAGGCGCTCACTGACATACAGTGGAGGAAATAAGTATTTGATCCCTTGCAGATGTTGTAAGTTTACCCAATTACAAATAAATGAACAGTCTATAATTGTAATGGTAGGTTTAATGTATCAGTGAGAGTAAGAATATCAAAAAGAAAATCCAGAAATGTACATTATATAAAAAAGATACAATTTGATATGTATTAAACTGTGGGAAATAAGTATTTGATCCCCTTGCAAAACATTTGTTAGTACTTGGTGGAGAAACCCTTGTTGGACACACAGGTCAGACACTTCTTGTAGTTGGTCTCCAGGTTTGTGCACATCTCGGGAAGGATTGTGGTCCACTCCTCTCTGAAGATCCTCTCCAAATCCTTCAGGTGTTGAGGCTGATTCTTGGCATCTCAAAACTTCAGCTCCCTCCACAGATTTTCTATGTGATTAAGGTCTGGAGACTGGCTAGGCCCATCCATCACCTAAATGTGCTTTTTCTTTAGCAGCTCCTGTGTTGTGTGCCGTATGTTCAGGTTTATTGTCCTGCTGGAAGACCCATCTATGACCCTTTTCAGTGTCCTGGGCCTGGCTGAGGGAAGGAGGCTATCGGCCAATATGTTACAGTACATGGCCCTGTCCATCCTTTCCTCGATGCAGGGAAGTCGTCCTGTCCCCTTAGCAGAGAAACACCCCAAGATTATAATGTTTTCCACCTCCATTTTGGTCTCATCTGACCACATCACCTTCTACCAAGCCTTCTCTGAATCATTCAGATGTTCATTGTCAAATTTCAGAAGGGCCTTTCATGTTCTTCTTGAGCAGGGGACCTTGCAGGCGCTGCAGGGTTTGATCCATTATGGTGTCGTGTGTTACCAATAGTTGTCTTGGGTCTGTGCTCCCAGCTGCCTTGAGATCATTAACAAGTTCCTCCCTTGTAGTTCTTGGCTGATACATCACTTTTCTCATGATCATCAATACCCCAAGGGGAGAGATCTTGTGTGGATTCCCACACCGAGGGTGATTGATTGGTGATTGATGTCCATTTTTTTCCCTTCCAATTCCGAATAATCGCACCAACAGTTGTCACCTTCTCCCCAAGCTGCTTGCTGATGGTTTTGTAGCCAATCCCAGCCAAGTGCAGGTCTAAAGTCTGGTCCCTGAGGTCTTTAGACAGCTCTTTAGTCTTGCCCATGGTGGAGAGGTTGGAATCTGATTGATTGATTCTGTGGACTGGTGTCTTTTATACAGGTAACAAGTTGATATGTAGGGTACTTTCCTAAAGGAAATGGACTTATGTAACCTGTCTGTGGGAGCCAGAATCCTTGTTTTTTGCAAGGGGATCAAATACTTATATCCCACAGTTAAATGCAAATAATTGTTTATCTTTTATATAATGTAATTTTTTGGTTTTTCTTTTTGATATTCTTACTCTCACTGTTAAAATAAACCTACCATTACAATTATAGACTGTTAATTTATTTGTAAGTGGGTGAATTTACAAAATCGGCAAGGGATCAAATACTTATTTCCTCCACTGTATACGTGTCATACCCGTCCTGTTTCTCAATCTGGTTCAGAGTGTCAATGACTGCTGCATCTGCAAGGTCTCTAGTATCCAGTACAAGAAGATATTCACTGCTTATTTCACAGAATCGATTGCCCATGTCTTATGTAGCACCCATTGGTGCTTTAACATCTTGTGCGAATGCCATTTGTGCATGTTTGGTCTGCTCATGTTGCAGGGTGTCAGTCTTCTTTCTCTTCTCAGCGGAGGCCTTAAACTCCCCAACCACACGTGCCATCTCGGGGCCAGACACCATCCAGCGTCGCAGAGCTGCAGGGTTCTCTGTCAGGCCTACAGCACCACCATCACCTTTCACAGAGGCATTGTTCTGCTCGTGGGCCTGGTCAATGACAATAGCAGAGAAGCTGCGTGTCGTCTTCTTCACAGCAAAGTTTCCTTTCAGAAACTGTCCATGGACATCAGGATGGTTATCTTTTAGCACAATCATGTCACATAAGTGGACTGGTATCCATCCGGCATAGTGGGTGTGTCCCAGAGAAAGGACCCTTCAGGTCACCCTTGAAAAATAGATCAATAATCTCAATGGGATTCAGCTGCATAAATAAAGGTTTGAAATGTAATTAAATGAACCAAGGCACAATCTTGGCCAAGGCATTTATGTAGAGTAGGAAGTCGGCCTCTCTTATTGATCGCACATAGATCATCAACTCCATTTCCAGCTGCAGGATGATAGATCAGAAGTGGAACTGGGAACATGACACTGCTCTTGTCCACCCGCTACCCCTCCAGGAGGTCACCAAGTACCTTGAGTGCTGCCATCTCAATGTGAAACCCAACAAACATCACAATAAAATGATCTTCACTCTGAGTTGCTGGCCAGCTCCACTGGGTTTATTTTGCCACAGCGTATAGAGGTTGATCCAGAGTGATCTGAACAGGATTCAGAATCTCCAATGCCTGCCTTACCGATCCATGGAATGATGAATCATGGCCACAGATTTGGCCTGGTCGTAGAAGAGGGGAAGTAGAGAAGTGAGCGTGACACTGCTCTCTGGTATTGTATGACTGGCACACTAGCAGCCAGGAGTCAGTCAATCAGGCACGCAAGCAGCTCTTCACCCAGAAAGGTAGAACAATTCAAGGACTCCCCACAACACAAGCAGCATCGATTCAGCACGCAAAGAGAGCTGCCTTCCAAGCTGGTCACTGCTGGGGACAGATGATGTTTGCAGCCCCTGAACTCCCATCCCCAGATGACTTGGGGTGGAAGAGGAAGGCCACAGGTGGATGGGAAGTTTACTGGACCACATTACCAGGCCTATTGTGAACTCCTCCGCTGTGGATGCAAAAAGGGGTGCAGTGGACAATGCAAATGTGTCAAGGCAGCAATTCAGTGCAGTGCCCTTTGCCACTGTGGTGGACTGTGTTTTCAGAGCCAAGTCTGCATTTAGTTGAAAACCTGTAATATTTCATATATATATATTATGTAACATATATGACTTCACCATAATAAATATGTTAATGGTTTACTGTGTATTTTATTCCCTGAATACCAGATACATATAGTTAACTACATTCTAGCATGTTGTAAATAGTACCAATGCATTCCCCGTCCTTGAAAATGTAGGATTAGCCAGCAGAATCAAGATCCTAGGTGGTCTAGATCCTAAACTACTGGTAAAATGGCCGCCATTGGACAAATTTGCGATGGCCCTATAGCCGAAAATCTTCCTTAGGGCATGCTCTAACAGTGTGCAAAATGTCATGCTTTTATCATCAAAAGCACAATTCTTTCAGATATTTCACATATGTGCTCGACTATCCTGCCTTCACAAACTTTACACACGTATTTATCAACTGAAAATAGCAAGGGGACATTCATACTCTTACTCCACCAAAAAGCTGACATGATGATAACGAGTGTTTTTCAAAAAACACAAATCCCTCCCCGAGTGTCTCTGAGCCGCAGCGACAGGGCCTGATTCAGAGCGGTCATTCTGCTGTTGGTTCTGGGCTGGTCTTGGTGGAGAAAGCAGACTGCTCCGTGTGTGGTGTCGCTGTGCCGCTGTCACGTCTGTTCCTTGATCTCTGCGTTACCGACCAATTTGATATTCGTGTGACAAAAAAAATTCTAAAATAAAAAAACGTTATTGTCCAGCCGCGGCCCAAAAATCAAGAAGCAACCTTACTACGCTATAATCGATAATCGAGCGGCGAACAGATAGAGATGTCCCGATTTTCAAAAGATCGGAACCGGGAGAAAAAAACGGGGATCGGGATTTTAAAAAATAAATAATAATAATTTAAAAAAATTATTTAATGTTACAAAACACAAATGACCATGTTCACGTCTTAAAGTCATCCTGAGGCCTTAGTTTTGGTTTAAAATTACACAACATCATGTATGTGTTACTTCTTTTGGGCTTGGTTGCTTATTTCTCTCAAATCTGGCAACAGAGTGGGCAGGGCACATAGTAGCTAGGGATATCCCGATGAACTTATTCATTATAATTATTGTACAAAATGGTATAAGAATGCAAACTTAAATTGATTATAGTCTATTATCAATGCAGGTTAATAAACTAGTGTTGCTTGCATCCTATTTTTAAAAAAGGCATTTCTTTTTATACTCTATTAAAATGCAAAAAAAGGGTTTGATTCTATTAATTTTGTCTTTTTTATTGCACTTTGGCAGCAGATTCCTGTCTAGCTTCAAATCTGAGTTGTCTTATTAGTAAGCCCAATTTATACTTTTGTAGCAACTATTTGTATATAATGGCAAAGAAAGAGTCTTTTCTTTTTTTCCACTGTCATATGTGGCAGCACTGTTCAATGTTTCTTGAAAACATTACCCACTGTAGTAAGTGACGTGTGAATAAACTCCAACTCTGTATCAACAACACTGTTGTGTAACTTCAGTTACATACTTGTATGTGTGTAGATTAGAAAGAGGTAAGATAAAGGATCTGCAGTATTTTATGAAGTATTCATCGTACAAAGGTCAGTTTTATACAAGTAGAACTGTGTATTTACCTGGTAGTAGGCTGTCAGTAATGGCTACGCCTCTCTATTTGGACTGGTAGATCTCGGCAGACTGGCAACTTTAAAAGTAGTTCTCGGTTCAAAAAAGGTTGGGCACCCCTGCATTAAAGGATCAGTTTAGTTTTTATACGAAATACTGAATGGCTGAGGTTTCATTGGCTGAAATCAACTAGAATAGATCTTTACAACCTGGTTGCTCAGGGTGTACATGAAATTGTTGTTACAGGGCTCGACATTAAGGACTGCCCGATGGCCCGGGGCCATCTAGTATTTAGCTCGGGCAATGAAGCCTCACCTGCTCGTTGCCCGATCGGGCAATGAAGCCTCACCTGCTCGTTGCCCGATCGGGCAATGAAGCCTCACCTGCTCGTTGCCCGATCGGGCAATGAAGCCTCACCTGCTCGTTGCCCGATCGGGCAATGAAGCCTCACCTGCTCGTTGCCCGATCGGGCAATGAAGCCTCACCTGCTCGTTGCCCGATCGGGCAATGAAGCCTCACCTGCTCGTTGCCCGATCGGGCAATGAAGCCTCACCTGCTCGTTGCCCGATCGGGCAATGAAGCCTCACCTGCTCGTTGCCCGATCGGGCAATGAAGCCTCACCTGCTCGTTGCCCGATCGGGCAATGAAGCCTCACCTGCTCGTTGCCCGATCGGGCAATGAAGCCTCACCTGCTCGTTGCCCGATCGGGCAATGAAGCCTCACCTGCTCGTTGCCCGATCGGGCAATCTATTATGCCAGTATCATGCAGTTCGCGGATCCAGTGTGAGTGACCCGACAGTGAAACTAAACATATCTATAACTAGTTTAGGTAGTTTGAGAAGTAATTTAAATAGTTACGTGTGATATTCTAACCTGAAGTGTGTGTTTTGTCCGCTCACCGCAGCATGTGATCATGCAGAGCTGCGTGTCGACTCGTCAGCAGCAGCTGATCTCTCTCTCCCGTCAGATTAGACTTCACTTGCGTTTATGTCAATATTGATCAGATCCAGCTAGTTCTAGCTAATATGACTACCTGATTATTAAAAGACACCTAAACAATAAGTGTCGCTATGCAACTGGGTGAGGCCAAAAAGTATAGCGCAGCATTATGCATTTGTTTACATGCCGACCGGAACCCCGAGGCATTACCAACAGATCAACGCACAATCAACCCATACAGGACATCTCTTTCTCCACATTAAGTGTTAGACATTAGAATTGACTATTCTTGTCTGTCACATAAGTGGCGCAGCTGAAGCGGTATTGCGCTAAAGGGAAATCATTTTGACCGAAGAGATTTAGATTTGCCGGCTAACGGGAACTCTTACGTCGCCATGTTGTGTGCTTCGCGGATGCGCTCAACTCCTCTCGACTGCTGCTTGGGTCTGCTCGGTCATCTTCCGGATGAGGAGGCATTCGTTCGACCAATTTACAGTAGATAACATTACAAACATTTTTAACAGGGGCCATAATAGTGTAAATAATATTTGTTTTGGCAGTTACAACTGAATGTAATGTTTTCTACATCTGGGAAGGCATTTGCCTTCATCAGATGGAAAGTGTCTTGACCAACAACTTAAGTATTTCTTATAGCTATGCAGGGCATGCAAGCGAGCAAACACAAACAAGAACACACAAACAAGTGAAATGAAGAATAAAATTGAAATTGTCGAATATAATATTGTGGTGGTTCATCTTATAATTCAGTCGAGAGAATGCACCAGACAGCATCTAAGACCTGCAAAAATCTAAATTTTCTAGGGGGAGCCCCCCCAAACCCTTTGTGCCATTTCGTCCGCGCGCATTTTTCAGGGCAATCTCTATTGGGCTCAGGGCCATCTGTAAATTAGCTTAGATGGCTCACAGGGCCATCTCCCAAAATCCTTAATAATAATAATAATAATAATAATAATAATGCATTACATTTTTTATTAGAGCGCTTTTACAGGTGCTCAAAGCGCTTTACAATTACACATTACACATATTAGACATGTAAGAGTCATTACTGTGGACAATACCCACAGGAGCAAATATGGGTAAAGAGTCTTGCCCAAGGACACAACGGCCTGACGCAGTGGCGGCCGAGGCGGAATTTGAACGTCATGCACTGTGTTACATCAGATGAACTGTTGCCGACTGACTCTTGGGACTTCTGTCATTTACCAGGGCTCGACAGTAACGGTTGCCAGGTTGCCATTAGCAACCATTCAGAAAAAATGTCAACCACTTCTTGGCCTTTGGTTGCCATCAGTGGCAACCAGTTTTTAACATAGAGAAATAAGGACAGGAAACAGCAAAATGTGCACCCCAAAAGAGATAAATGTTCATTATTTGTTGTATTAAGAGTGATATTTAATTATTGTTGTGACCAGTCGGAACCAGAGTCCTGCATCGGGTCGGGTATCCGCGGGTACCCGACGGGTGACCCGCAAAAAAGGTGATTTGCGGGTGGTATTTTTTCAAACGCTTTTTTCCGGGTTCGGTTCTGGGTAAAACAAAGATGATGCGGGTCGGGTTGCGGGTGTTGCATAATAAATATATTTAAATAATAATTTAGTTTAATGTTTAAATCCTTAGACCTCTCCCCCGCGGGACCGAGCATAATCATAACCTCTGCAGCGCATCTATCTGCTGCTGAACGCGCCACATTCTGAATGGCTGAGGTGAAGTTCACTAGCGGAGAATACAGCATTTTCAATAACTCTTCCTCAAGAGCGAAATCCAACGTCTGGGAGGCTTTTGGTGTCATCCTAGATGCAGAAAATAACCAACATCTCAGGCTTTTTGAGCCAAATATGCAACTGCGTGTGTTAATAATTGCACGTTTTCACTGCTTATATATATATATGCGGGTTCGGGTCGGGTTGCGGATCTTGTGCCGGCGGGTCAGGTCGGGTTGCGGAACTAATTGGCAATATGTGCGGGTAGCGGGGCGGATTCGGTATTGCACGTCGCGGGAGCGGGTCTTGAAAATCAGACCCGTGCAGGACTCTGGTCGGAACCTGATACTTAAGTTGCACGTGCATTGGTGTGATTAGGGAGCCAGAAAGCGATGCACGTTTACTCGCGTGCGCCGTGTGTTTGTTTTACAAAAAACGGCGAAGCAAATTAAGTTGTTTGACTGTGGGGTAAAACGTTTGGCTAACCCGTCAACATCTCAAACGAATGTTCAAAGTGATTCAACTGATAAAGCGCAAGGGGAAACCGAACGAAAAGCAAAGAGGATATGTGTAAAGTCTGCTCCGTTATGTATTCACTTCCGGTAAAAGTTCCTTCAAAATAAGAGTCCCGATCTTATTACTACCAAAATAAAACAACACTTTACCATAGGAAAATATTGGCATAGAAATATAATCACTTCTATAAAAATGTATTTTAAATATAGTTAGACATATTAAAAGGTAATTTACAGCATTAAAAAATAATATCTAATTCTTAAATGTGAATGGTTTTCATTTATTTAACCTTATAAATGTATTAGTCTGGCCAATCCAAGACTTCAATGCTGAAGGACCAATGGATCTATGGTGGGGGTCAGCCAAAAGGTCAAGAAAACCCACATTTGAAAGGGAGACAACGGATGGCCAAGAAACTAGTTATCTGTTAAGAACAGAACAACAGCTGCACTACTGTTGTTTTGTATACCAGTAATTGAGGGTGGACAAGTTTCCTACCACTTAAGTTTCAAATAATTTTGTTAATTACTTATGATTGTAAAGCATTTGAACATTCTTTTGTGTCACATGTTCATTATTAAGTTGATGTATAACTGTATAGTATCTTAATTATTTAAAATATAAGGTGACTAAAAATGGCAACCGTATTTTCAGTTTTGGCAACCACGAGCTGATGCCTGGTTGCCAGCCTGGCAACCACTTTTAAAAGTTAGCGTTGAGCCCTGTTTACTGTACTGACAATCAGGCTGTCCAAAGTTAGATGTGTGATTTTTGCAATTCTTAAGCCGCAAATATTATACATACGGTACTGACAAGACAAGTTTGTTTATCAACTTACATGGTATTGGGATACAATGCACTGCATTCACAATAGACAAATACATAGCAGAACTCAGAAGTTTTCACTTCATATTTCATAGCTATTACTTAAAACTAGGGATGCTCCCATTAGGGTTTTTGGGGCCGATCACCGGAATCAGAATCGGCCGATACCGATCCGATCATAGGGTGGGTGGGGGCTATGGGGACATTCAGTGTCTTTTTTTTTTTAAACAGAAGACCGTTGCTAGAAGCTACAGCTAGACTGCAGAATAGGGCTTTACCCGAATATTCGACTATTCGTTCGTTGGCCAACTATTCGGGTCTCAATTTCATTATTCGGATATTCTTTTTAAAAAAAAAAAATTTAAAATGTATGCTAATAATAAAGGCGAATTGCCATATTCTTATACTATATTTATATTTTTGAATTGCACTGTTAAAATGCGGAAATATATACAATCCCAGCCTGTGCTCCTGACACCACGTTCACTCAGTCACGAACGCAAATGGCACGCTTCACCTCGCTTCACCCACAAAATGCCGAAGACTTCAACTGTGTGGGACCATTTTAAATTGGACGACGGTAAGAAGAAGGCAGTGTGCCAAATATGCGATAAGAAACTGGCTTACCATGGTGGCACAACAACTCTAAAAAGTCACCTGGATGCTGTTAGTAGTAGCCTATAGCTTAGCCTAGCTGTTGTCACGTTGCCATGATGAAGCTGCTTTATCCGCCGTTTAAACAGTAACGTTATACACATGATAAAAACGTGCACTTACTTTGCTTTGAAAATAGTTGTAAGCAAGCAACCGAATTGTTTTTTATATTAGTTTTTTTTATTTTATCCGAATAGTGAAAATAATAAGAGTAATGTGGGAACAGCTGGGGCGAAAGCCAATTATTGGCATACAGTTGAGTAGCTCAGCCTAATAATAACTTGTGTCCATAGGTGCATCACCACGCATCCCAGCCATCAACATCCTCAACAATACAGCAGACCCTACAGCTCCAAAAAACGATAACGGAGAAAAGAAAGATAGAGATAACAGATGCCATAGTAGATTTCATCGCTAGGGATATGAGACCCATTTACAGAGTCGAAGGCGAAGGCTTCAGAAAATCAATGAAGAAGATGGAGCCCGGCTACACTGTCCCCAAACGCTCCAGTATTTTAGATACCATGTCTCTGAAGTACAGCGATCACCGAGACCAAATTGTAACTCAGATTGAAAACTTAACTGCCGTAAGTTTTACAACGGACATTTGGACCTCGGTGCGTATGGAGGCGTATATGGCTGTCGCCTGTCATTTCATAACTCGGGAGTGGAAACTCTGTGACTTTGTTTTGGAAACCAAAGTAATGGAAGTAAACTATACGGGAGTAAACATTGCAGAACAGCTTGGAGAAGTGTCGGACGCATTTGCCATTCCGAATTATAAGCGAGTAGCCGTTGTCCACGACAATGCCAGCAACATGAAGCTGTGCACAGAGACGCTGAAGAAAGAACCAGAGAAATGGGGCAACGTTCAAGGGGTCTACTGCTCAGCTGTGCATAAATACAGAAATATGTGTTTTGTATCTTTGTTTGACTGTTCGGGTTGTAAAATGTTATAGACGGAATTTGGAACCAGATTTGTTCCCCGGGCGCTGCACTGCGGCTGGGTTAAAAGCAGAGGACACATTTAGTTTTAATGTTTGCGAGTACTAGGGATGCTCCGATCGCCAATTTTGGGGCCGATCGCCGGGATCAGTATCGGCCGATACCGATCGCCGATCCGATCGAGTGGGCGGGGCCTAAATGGAAGATTTAAAGTGGACCTATCATGCTATATTTGAATAATATAGTGTAGGACCATACCTATATAAGGCATATTTATACTTTTTATTTTTCAAAATACCAAACAGATCTTCCATTTAAAGTGATGTTTAAAACTCAGTTCATGAGGCTCATTCACTGGAGCTTCCACAAACAACCATCAACTTAATTTCAAATGATGTACATTATTCAAGTTTACATTAACTTTGGATAATAACACGGGAGAAATTAGCGGAAGCGCTCTCTTTTACTCTCTCCCTCTCCCCCTCTCTCCCTCTCCTGACAGCCTGTCAGTATCTCATGCAGCTCACTGATCCAGTAATGAGTGACCCGACAGTGAAGAATAAATATATTTATAACTAGTTCAGCTTGTTCCAGAGGTAGATAAAATAGCTAAGTGTGTTAGGTCTAACGGCCCGTCCACACAGCGGCGTGCGTTGAAGCTTGGCGGTGTGTGAAGCTTGGCGGTGTGTGAAGCTTGGGGACTTCTCGCGAGCAACGCGACCAACAACCATAGACTGTATGCCAACAACCAATCACATGAATCTCCTGCCACGACATACAAAGCAAAAAAGCCCGAAGTAAACTGAATATAAACTCCCCAAACAGGCGAAAACCTACCACTGTCTCTGCTACCTCCCTCCATGCTCTTGTGTGTTTCGCTCCGCTCGCTATATTACTGTCTTTTTTGGCCACCTTAAAATAATGCCAGACCGGTGAAGCCATTTTGGCGAGCTTGTTTTGCCGCGCACAGAGAAAAGTTTCATGTATTTTACGTCATGCAATCGGCTCTCACGATCGGCATGTTTAGAGAGCACCAATCAATCGGTAGAGAATGATTATCGGCAGATCTCGATCGGTGACCTATCGATAGGAGCATCCCTAGCGAGTACTGAGACAATAAATAAATATAAAATCGTAATGGTATGCTCTTTCTGCGCTTCTGCTTAACAGCGTGTTCTCAGGTGTCTCGGATTTGGAGCGTGTTATGAAACCTTTTGGAAAAAACAAATGTTTTTGAAAAAAATCTTTATTAAAAAAAAATACAAATCTCTCCGCACCGAATATTCGCTGCTGATTACTACCGAATATCCGGAGCCCGAAAAATGGTATTCGGGACAGCCCTACTGCAGAAGTATTCTTTTTTTGTTTTTGAGGATGGAACAATTTCACACAGATATAGGGAGGCTAGACCTATACAATTGATTTATTATGGTTTATAATTTAATGTCAAGACGAAGAAGAAAAAGATGGCTGAACAACTGTTCGTCAATCCTGTGGAGATCTCCAAAATCATGTTCAGCTTAAGTCTTAGCAAAACTCACAACATTTCTGGAGCCTTGTAGACCCAGAAAACTAAGAACATTCACCAAGCAGCACTGAAAATGTCTGCTTTATTTGGTTCTGTTCTACAGACCTTTGTGAAGCAGCTTTTTCTGACATGAATGTCATGAAATCTAAATACAGAACAAGACTGACTGATGAACATTTAAATGACTATTAGTGTGAACCTAAGTGGGTCCGGCAGACCCCTCTATGGCGGACTCCATGCAGTGCCAATCCTCTCACTAACTGTGAAAAAGAGTGAATGCTTGTAAGGTGGTGATTAAGGACAGTTATGTGAACAGTGACAGTTCAGTGATTTACTTACTATGTGGGCCATAATAATATGAGATATTTTCGTTTTCTTGGACCTTGATGTGAAGTTAAGATTTTTGATAAGCTTTAGGTATTGCAATTTCACACGTGTACAAAAGTATAGCTTAATTGATGAGGGCTATGTGAATAAATGTAAGCGATGTGATGCAAGTACTAGCTCTTGGCCACTTTCATTTTTTCAAAGTAGCTCTCAGATGAAGAAAGGTTGGAGTCCCCTGCTGTATGACAATTTGATTAATTGGAATACGAAACACATATTTGGATATGAAGGATGTTTTTAGTTCATATACAAAAGATATTCCCAGGCCTACATTATGCCGCATTTCCACTGTATGGTACGGTGGCCCTGAAGTGCAAGTCAAAACAACATTTCACAAAACATTACAGCATTTCACAAAACATTACAGCATTTCACAAAACACTACAGCAATTCACAAAACACCACAGCATTTGAGAAAACACCACAGCATTTGAGAAAACACCACAGCATTTCACAAAACACTACAGCATTTCACAAAACACCACAGCATTTCAACTTATACGGAAAGGGTATTCCTTTAGGGAGAACACTTCTTGTTTGTGATTGGACAGAGCCAGAGAAGCACTGCTGTGATTGGTTGTTTTTCTGCCAGTCAAGAAATTAGGCTTTGTGATTGGTCATGCCGTTGTTGTGAGTTTGGACAGAGCAGCTACAGGTTAGTTTATCCTGATCGATCCGATCTACATTCAGAAAACACGCATTTTATAAGGTTTTTCGCCTGCCGTCTTCTGCACAGTTGTCACAGCATTAACTCAGGGCTCGACATTATAAATGGCCCGCTGGAACGGAAGCACTATTTAGACACCCCGGGCCAAGATAACATACTTTCCACTTGCCCGCTCGGGCCACTAAAAATATTGTTAAAAAAATTCGCCAAAATGTTTTTAATACCAGCGGTAACCGGCCAAGCGCCGGGCAAAAAACTGTCTTCAAATAAAAGAAAGTCGCCGGAGGAGTTAAAGGAGAGTGACAGGGAGCATGAGAAGAAGAGGGAGAGAAAGTTTCAGCCAGTTTGATCGATGGAGTTGGCTTCTAGTGGTGCAGTGAGTGACGCGTCCTAAAACCCTTTTATAAACTATCGATTAGATTTATGATTCGAAAATTATAAAAGTAGGGTAGACATGTGGAGATTATCCAGCTGAACAAAACGTGCATTTATCAAACAGGTTTGTTTTCCACAGACCTTATTTCCAGCTATTTTCCAAAACCCTGTGGAGAAATCTCATTGCTTTTTTGACGAGGGAACCAGCGGCTTACTTCCTGGTTTTATGACGCGTCACTGGCTGCACCTCTCAATATGCTGACAAGTAAGTGAAAAGTAGAAAATATAAAGGTATTGGCTATAGGGAAATGTCCCAGCAGTTTAGGATAATGAAGGTTGTAATCTAATCTACTAAATAGCCATTACATTTCTAACTCCTAATGACAGGAAGGCAGAAAGCGCATTATACAAATAATAATACTCATAATAGCAGACATGTTTTAACAATGACCACAATATCATTATTTTAATAAACCGAATATGAACAATTGAGGAAAATTAGGAAGAACTGATTATTCAAATGTTGTAGTACAAGTAGTAATGTAGTTGGTGCTTAAATTACTATTGCAACAAATGTTTTAATTTTCTTCAGTATTAGTCGAATTTTTTTTGGACGAATGCTCCGGGCCAGTGGTTACAATGGTGGGGCCAGTGATAATACAATTCCACCGGCCCGGAGGGCCAGTGGCATTTTACCCTTAATGTCTACCCCTGATTAATTCATGGTTTTTACTAACCGGTATCAGTATGTTGTTACTATAATTAAATCATGGTAAAATATGTGCATTTTGTTGTAGTTGGTATCTACCAAAGTATTTGTATGGATATAAGCCCTGTCCCCTCTCCAGCGCATGTTGCTTGAATGACAGGAGTGAACACAGCTGACAGCCGTGGAGAAACCTGAAAATCGAGCGATTAGAGCGATGCGAATATTCAGGGCTTATATACATGTAAATACTATGGTAGACTACAACAAAATGAACATATTTGACCGTGATTTAATTGTAATACTTTTTTTTTTTTAAATAATTACGAAGTAACAACATACTGACACCAGTTAGTAAAAACCATGAATTAATGCTGTGACAAGTCTGCAGACAAGACGGCAGGCGAAAAACCTTTTATAATGCGTGTTTTCTAGGGGGTGTAACGGTACACGTACCGAAATTATTCGGTACGGGCCCTTCGGTTCGGTACACATGTGTATCGAAGTGTACCGAACGAATATAACGTTAAACGTAAAAAATTGAGAACGTGAACAACTTTTTGGAAGTAATCTCAGGTGCTGCGTCGCAGCATTCAGAGTAATTTGCTCACATTGGGTTCAACGTGTCATAGAGCGAGCAAGTCATTTCATTGGACGAGAGGCATACTATGAGAGCTGGTCAGAGGGATGCGTTCAAATTTAGTCAGTAATTTGAGGAACTGTCGAAATGGCGAACGCAGATAAAGTTGAGCTCGAAAATCCTCCAGCATCATTGAAGTGTCCGGTTTGGGAACATTTTGCTTTTGCAGTTACGTACAAGGATGACGGACAAAGACGGGTGGACCGAACCAAAGCTGTTTGTCGGCATTTTTCAACTAAAATTGGTTACGCGGCTGGAGATACATCAAACTTGCACACTCATTTGAAAAGGCATCACCCGAACGTGAATATCACCGGTACCAAAAGAAAAATGACTAAAGTGCAAACCCAACTCCAGCTAGCATTTAAGCCTCCACCACTCGCAAAAAGTTCAGACCGAGCCAAAGCTATTACAAACGCCAAATATCCTTATGTTGCCATGTTAGCAAAGCACTACCTGGCTGTATCTGCTACCTCTGTCCCTAGCAAGAGGGTGTTCTCCACAGCAGGAGACATTGTTAGTGCCAGCAGATCTGCCCTTTTGGCAAGCAATGTGGACAAGTTCATTTTTCTTTAAAAAAACCTGAAAATACAATGACAAGTAAGTCATTATTTCAAACTGGCTGCTTAGGTACCAGTGCAGTACAGTTCAAATACAGATTATTTCAGTTCATCGAAATGCTGCACCTTAATGTTTATTTTATTATATTTTGTATTTATTTGAGTGAATATTCACAGTTTAATAATAATTAAAAACCCAAAACTAATAGTTTATGTTTTGTGAATACTAGAACAGTAAAGTTCAAATACAGATTATTTCAGTTCATCAAATGCTGCACCTTAAATGTTTATTTTTATTATATTTTGTATTTATTTGAGTGAATACATTATTCACAGTTTAATAATAATAATAAAAAAATAGATATATATTTTATGTTTTTTGATAATTTTTTCTGCTGTACTGAAAACATACCGAACCGAACCGTGACCTAAAAACCGAGGTACGTACCGAACCGAAATGTTTGTGAACCGTAACACCCCTAGTGCAGGGCTCGACATTAAGGGCTGCCCGATGGCCCGGGGCCATCTAGTATTTAGCTCGGGCCATGAAGCCTCACCTGCTGGTTGCCCGATCGGGCAATCTATTATACCAGTATCATGCAGCTCGCGGATCCAGTAATGAGTGACCTGACAGTAAAACTAAAACATATCTATAACTAGTTTAGGTAGTTTGAGAGGTGATTAAAATAGCTACCTGTGATATTCTAACCTGAAGTGTGTGTTTTGTCCGCTCACCGCTGCATGTGATCATGCAGAGCTGCGTGTCGACTCGTCAGCAGCAGCTGATCTCTCTCTCCCGTCAGATTAGACTTCACTCGCGTTTATGTCCATATCGATCAGATCCAGCTAGTTCTAGCTAATGATATGACTACCTGCTTATTAAAAGACACCGTGACCTAAACAATAAGTGTCGCTATGCAACCGGGTGAGGCCACAAAGTATAGCGCAGCATTATGCATTTGTTTACATGCCTACCGGAACCCCGAGGCATTACCAACAGATCAACGCACAATCAACCCACACAGCACATCTCTTTCTCCACATTAAGTGTTACACATCAGAATGGACTACTCTTGTCTGTCACATACTCTTCTTGTCTGTCACATAAGTGGCGCAACTGAAGCGGTATTGCGCTAAAGGAAAATTATTTTGACCGGACATTTTGACCGAAGAGATTTAGATTTGCTTGCTAACGGGAACTCTGACGTCGCCATAGTGTGTGCTTCGCGGATGCACTCGGCTGCTCGGGTCTGCTCGGTCAGCTTCTGGATGAGGAGGCATTCCTTCGACCAACTTACAGTAGATAACATTACAAACATTTTTAACAGGGGCCATAATAGCGTAAATAATGTTTGTTTTGGCAGTTACAACTTAATGTAATGTTTTCTACTTTTTTACATCTGGGAAGGCATTTGCCTTCATCAGATGGAAAGTGTCTTGACAAACAACTTAAGTATTTATTATAGCTATGCAGGGCATGCAAGCGAGCAAACACAAACAAGTGAAATGAAGAATACAATTGAAATTGTAATATTGTGGTGGTTCATCTTATAATTCAGTCTAGAGAATGCACCAGACAGCATCTAAGACCTGCAAAAATCTAAATGTTCTAGGGGGAGGCCCCCCAAACCCTTCGTGCGTCATTTCGTCCGCGCGCATTTTTCAGGGCAATCTCTATTGGGCTCAGGGCCATCTGTAAATTAGCTTAGATGGCCCACAGGGCCATCTCCCAAAATCCTTAATGTCATGCACTGCCTCGTGTTTTCTGAATGGAATCGGATCGATCAGGCTAAACTCACCTGTAGCTGCTCCGACCACACTCACAACAACGTCATACAGACATAAATAAACCAGCGACTGTATTCGTCCATTGCACAGACAGTCTGTGGTTTGTACTTCTTTAACTTTTGTCCAGTTTCTGAACAGATATGAGGAGCTCTGTGTGCTAACAGCTAACGGCTGATGTTGCGCTGTCGGGTGCTGACCAATCAAAAAGCGTAATTTCTTGACTGGCAGCGAAACAACCAATCACAGCAGTGCTTCTCCGGCTGGCTCTGTCCAATCACAAACAAGAAGTGTTCTCCCTAAATGAATACCCTCTCCGTAATTTTTGAAATGCTGTAGTGTTTTCTAAAATGCTGTGGTGTTTTGTGAAATGCTGTAGTGTTTTGTGAAATGCTGTCGTTTTTTGTGAAATGTTGTTTTGACTTGCACTTCAGGGCCACCATAGATATTGGTTGTTAATGTTGATTAGTAGTCCGCAGGTTTTGATTATAGGATCCACTCAAGTTCATGATTAAGTTTCTTAATCCTATGACAAGTGTGGCTGCACAATTACTGGAAAATAAATCACTAATTGTGATTATTTTTGACAATATGGCTCATGACACTGGAAGGATAGATACTTTTTGCTTTACTATTGTGATTATAATTGAAAAATGTATTTCATTTGATCATCTGTACCTAAAAAACATTGTATTAGGTCTGTAGAAGAATACAGATTGTGGGCTGGGACAAGTATGTAGCACCACAATCCCTAATATGGAAAAAATATTTAAACATATTTTACCTCTAAGAAATATTGTTGCTCCTGCATTTTCAATATTGAACTAGCCTATATTGTAATTACAATTAAATGTTGGTTAACTGCGCAAACCTATTTCTTAAAAAATATATATGAATTACAATTACAATATTTTAGGTGTGGGGAATATATCACTCAACCTTGGGATTTATTGGCATTGCAGAAGCCATTGGAAATGTGTCAAATTGAAATATTGCCTTACTAACCAAGTTCATTATAATAGAACATCAACAAAGTTGTGTATCTTACCTAAAAACAGGCCTGCCAATGCAATTTTTTTACATTCAACTATTTATCCTGAAAGTGTTATTAGGATACATCATAAAAAGGTGATGGTATGGTATGTCATGGCAAAATACACAATTAAAAAAGATCATAGTCTGGCAAAAAAGGGCTATAAAAAGTCACATAATATGCCATAAAATGAAATACAAAAGTCAAAGTATATATCGTCATAAAAAAGGCATGACATATGTAATTGAAGAAATGCACAGTGTATAAATGTCATACAAATGTATTATATAATCTTTTTTATTTGAAAAAGGCACAGAATAGAATGCCATAAAACGGCATTAATGTGTTATTAAAGAAAGTTATAGCATTATATATCTTATTTTTTTTAAAACAATAGTATGAGGCTCTGACACCGAGTTTTACCCCAGTGTCGGGTGATATTTCTACCTGCACCTCAATTGCTGTCTGCCGGTAAGCATGTGAATTCCACACTAGGTGTACAGTCTCAGATCACCAATAGGTGTCAGTTATCTCCTATCTATTGCATCCGGAAATAAATTCACATATACGATTCCCTTTCAACTTTAAGCTAAAACAAACTTCTGACAGGCAGCCATTGGTTTGAGAGCTGTGTACAGGTATACGTTCGTGGTTCTTAGCGTTAATGGTGAAAAACTCACCTATATGTGTGTCCGTCTGCCCGTGTGGTCCAGGCACCTGTACGCTTATCTGTCTGTCTGGTTGCGGAATGCATTTCAGGCAAAAGGAGTGCAGACAAGGCAGAAGTTTTGGATCACAGTTTCGGCTCTGAAGACTTTGTTTACACACTGCGCACGTATCCAAAAAATTAAAGGGGGTCGATACCGTCGCGCCCGCTGGAGCAGTAGCAGGGGGGGACATTTCAGTGCTGGGTCCGCCAACAGGAGCATCCACGGCGGGCAGGGTTTCAGCTGCCGTCGGCTCCGCATTGGTAGTGCTGGTCTCCGCTGGGCTGTTACTAGTCCTACCGTTCGCTTCCCCTCCCTCTACAGCAGCCCCGCCGTTGCTTACGTCCCCGCCGTCGCTTGTGGGTGTCGGTGCCTCGTTCGCGGTATCCTGGGACTCTGTTTCTTCGCCGACTTTTGTGTTCGCTTCTGTGACTATTACTGCACTTTCCTCTTTTGTTTCTGGCTGCTCGTTATCTTGCGCTGAAGGCACGGCGTCCGAGTTTGCAGACGATTCCATATCATCCTCGCCTTTGTTATCCGCCATCTTCCTTCCTCTTTGAACCGCTGCAACCACGTACTGCGTAAATGTTCGGAGCAGGAATACGTACGATTACGTCATGACGTCAACCAAGATCCGACTTTTATTAAGTTGTTATCTTTCGGATCTGTTTGCATTTTCTTCACAAAAAGTATAATAACGATTATATAAGTGCTATATTTTTAAATAATTACATTGTAGTGGAATTGCTGAACTATTTCTTTTCTGATTGTATCCATTTGAGTGCAACAATGTTAACAAAAAGTAGTTCTGAACGTGCAATTACAATTGTTACAATTGCATGGCACATTCATTGTATCTTAAAGCTAAAGCCCTAAAAGACATTCTGTTCCATAGGTGTTGATCATATATGTTGATCATAGGTTTTGATACAGTAATCATTTGTATTTGTTTAGTACTTTTCAGAACACACAGTATTTAAAAGGCGTACAATGTAATACAAAAGTGTTGGATAAAAAAAAAAAGACAAGGCCCGAAACTCTCAGGAAACTGTTTTAGGGGACATATTATGGAAACGTTAAGTTTCAAACCAAACACAACATTAATCATACTGTCTTTCTGAATTTACCTGAATGCACTCTAAATACTCAAATTTGCTTGTGCACAAGCAGTACTGAAAACGTATGTTTATATATGGATTCATTCATTTTATGGACATGGTTGTTGCATTGTTCATTTGCATGTTGTTTCATATTCCTATGGGAATATAACGTTTTTTTGGGGCGAGTTAAAACATGGGTTGAGTTTTACCACGCTAAGTAGAGAGGCACAATACTTATCCACAAAGGTAAGTATGTGGAATGTTTAAATAGGATCAGGATTTGAAAAAAACAAGTATGATCAAAACCTATATTTGTTATAAATAAAATTAATGAAAGTCTTGATATCACAGCATATTGCTTTTTTTATCTTTCCCTAACCCCACAGGAAGAGGAGAATGAGGGAGGGGTGTTGTGTGTAGTTGGCACAGCTGGCTTGCATCTGGCCCCCAGTTCTGTCAGCGATTACATCACCTGCTGTGAAATTAAAATATGTATAATTTAAAATCAAAACTAATTTAGTTTAAATGAATGAGTAAACTGTGTACATGTTTATATCAGCTTCACAGCTTTAGAGTTGGAGCAGACTTTTTCTATTAATTGTGATTGCATTAGTAACGGAAAACATTAACCAACATGGATTAGCTTAATGAACGCTAATTTGTAGAATATGGAGATTATTGCCCTTGCCCTTAATGTTAGGGCTGTGGTTCTTTGCTGAGTCTGTACCCACTTGTGAAAATGGTTGTTTCCCCATGTTCCTAAATGAGGAAGTAGGATGTTTTGTAATGTTTCTTTGACAGTCATATACTAAAAAGTGTCTGTGTGTGGTTTAGTATTAGCGAGGATGCATAAAAGATAAGTAAATGGCACTGATGTAGCTCTTCCTTGAATAATTAACTAAACTTAAAAAACTGAAACGTTGACTTAAATTAAATGTATTATGTCAACCGATTTCACAAAACTGTATTATGTTAGTTGAAAGCAATAATATTAGATTTAAATTAAGAATATAGGTTCATCTTTATTTATTTCAACTAACCTAATACAGTTATGTGAGATTTGTTGACATATGCCTTTAATTAAAGTAAGCGGTTCAGTTTTTTCAGTGTACTAACAGTTTTGAGAAAACTTCTCAATGTGTCTTTTTGTTTTTGGAGGGCCTTTTTGATTAAGAGGGGGGCTTCTTTTTACAGTGTTAATGTAAGATATAGGTTGTATTTCCTTTGGAAATGTTGCTTTTCAGCACAAAGACAAACATAAAAATACACAGTTGAGTGTAATTATAATAATGTCCATCCACCAATCAAACAAATTAGGACTGGTGAGTCTTGTGTTTGCTGGACAACAATGCCCATCTCAGTCGGATCCAGCTCAAATAGATCCCGTAGAAGGTGCTGATGATATGATATATATGATTATATATGATATATATGATATATATAAAATATAGTTGATGGAAAGTTAAATGAACTTTGAAATGCTTTGATTGTGTTTTCATCACTTCTACAGTAAAAAAGCAAAATAACAATATGGGTTCAAATAGAGGTAGTTACATTCCAGTCCACTAGATGTCAGCAACAAAACAACCACGACCTGTCAGTATTTATTTTGAAGGTCCAGACCGGAAGACCTTTATTTAAATTGGCCGGAGTGTTATTTCTATAGATAAAACAGGCAACAATTAAACAAACTTTACAATATAGACTGATTAAAAATGGCCGGGACGGCTTCAGTAGCTGGTGAAGTGTTTGTCGATGCCTTGCCATATTTTGACCAAGGCTACGATGCAGCAGGTGTTCGAGAAGCGGTGAGTAAACAGGAATAACAGCAGCGTGTTGGCTAACCATGCTAACCCAGGTGGACAAGGCACACTGTATGGCTCAATTCACGTTTCAATGGGAAACTTTGCTGTTAGAATCTACAGCTCTAAGAGTTCCCATAGTAAGCTATAGGCCTACCTATGTTTAGCATGAATTAATTATTAAGCCAACGATAGGTAACGTTAGTGTTTTAATCTAGAGTATAACTTCCGGTAGTAAGGAGCGTAGGCCTACTATTAGCATTGGTAAAGACTGTTGTAGACAATTCTCGCTCGCAAATAATTAAATGTTTATTTAAAAAAAAAAAACCTTAAACCATAAGTTAAGATTGTCTTCGGTGGTCGCAAAGTGTATTAATGAACAGTTTTGTAAGTCACTATAGGTAACATTTGGATATCCTACCACAATAAGTCAATGACTAAAATACAAATGTAGTGCAAAACCATACACGCACGTGCAGTAACACAATGTACTAAAAATTGTCAAATAATTCTGTCAATATTTGTACACAGGACCCTCCTGGCCCTTCCTCACATTATTGCCAAAGTTGGCTCTGAATTGTTATTCCAATCTTCCCAAAATTAGGGTTATTGGAAAATGGTTAATAAGTGGTGGCATTTTCTAAAACTGAAAGAAAATGTAACCTGCTTGCAACATCTAGTTAAACATCACCTGTATCGGAGTATTTTTAAATGATAGTTAAAACTGAAGAAATGGGGTCGTTGTAGTGCTTTGCCTGTATAAACATACATGTCTCTATGTAATTTGTTCTCTAGGCTGGCGCGTTGGTGGAAGAGGAGACCAGGAGATACAGACCAACGAAGAACTACCTGAGCTACCTCACCATACCTGACTTTGCTACTTTTGAGGTGACAAACTCCTCCGAAATGTTCTTCAAAGCTTCAGCCAGTGTAACAGAAATAATAGTTCTTCTTTTCCCTTCTCACCCATTAGACAGAAATTATGAGGAATGAATTTGAGCGGCTGGCGGCTCGGCAGCCAATGGAACTCCTGAGCATGAAGAGGTAAAACCCTACACACCGCAGCAGAACGCCTGCATGTCTCTATGGCCACCTAATAATAAAGTGTTAAGGCACTGCAATTATTTCAGTGATGGACATGTTATTTTTTACACGGTCAGCTTTTTAAATATGTTCAATATTAGCCGACTGGGCTCTGGCTTCAGACAGAGGGTGAAAAGAGGTGCTGGAGTATGAGGAAAAATAAACACCCTTTTGAAAATTGAAGCATGTAAACATGTGCCAGAGACACAAAATACAAATATAAACCTGAAAAATAGCATAGAAGGGCCCCTTTTTATTATGTTAATCTGCTCATTTTATTTGCCTGATTTCACATCCTGAAATTAAACTACTAGGTAAACTTATCTGTATCAAACCAATAAGTGAACTAATTTCATGGAACACAAATCAACACTTGAGTTTAAAAAACTTAAACAAAAGCAACAGTGTAACATCATACTTATTTACTAAATTCAGCTAATGTGACAATTTTATTTTAGCAGAAATAGGGGATTTTCTTGTAATTTCTAACACCAACACTTAGATCAATTTGTGTATATCACATTGTATACACTAAAAAGGATAGAAATACCAACAATGTACAGGTGCACTTGTAGCTTAGATTAGAAATTATGTAAATTATTGACAGTTTTTTTCTTCTCTTATGAAGATATGAGCTTCCAGCACCGTCAGCCGGACAGAAGAATGACATCACAGCCTGGCAGGAGTGCGTGAATAACTCAATGGCCCAGCTAGAGCACCAGGCGGTCCGAATTGATAACCTGGAGCTCATGTCGCAGTACGGAACAAACGCGTGGAAAGTCTACAACGAGTAAGAGACGGCAGTCGTTTCTCTGACATTAAAGAGCAACTTGCAGAGTTTTTTTTTTTCTAAATTTATGCTTAACCTTGCTTGAAAATTACAACTAAAAAAGTTAATGCAGGATTTGATATGTTTTACAAGACATAAGGGCAGGAATTCAGAGGAAAAGGAGCTGTTTTGAGCTCTGTACTAAAAACTGCTTTTTTTTTTACGTCAAACGCGTCATATTACGTCACATTACGTCAGGACATCGAGTCCACAGTTTCCCTAACAGGAAAAGGACCAGAGCTAGTTTTCATTCTTGGGTGCATCCGCCTCCCTGCAGCACATACTCTCCACAGCTGAAGCCTATCAAACAAAACGTTTATCAGGAAACCGTATTACATCTCTCTCCCTCCCTTCGCTGCTCTCTCTCTCTCCCCTCCGGTACACAGCACCGTAGTAGTGTGGAGTTGCATTAGGTAACGCTGTGGTGGCTGCACTGCTCCAGCCGTCTCCTTTGTGTTTGTTTGTTTCCCCCTGTCTGTGTTGTTTGTGTGGGCGTGGTGGCTGTCGCTCCTGGCTCAACCTCGACTCACCTGCTTCAATCAGCTGTGCACTAGTGCTGTAGCGATGCGTCGACGTCGATTTCAAAATATCGTCGATGACATATTTCCTCGTTGACGCATCGCCACACACACGTGGGTCACCCAAAACAACAACAAGCAGTTCGCAATCGCACTTTAAACACTGGAGACTGAAACGGCTACCACCTCCTCCTCACAGGATTGCGCACGAAGCCCTGCAAAAAGCCCCCAAACAAAAACATCTCGCCCTAGGTCTTTCAAATTGAATTTATTGAAATCTCCAATATCAACAGAAGAGCTTGTTCGGGGGGTGCTAACACTTAACCATAAACTTTATCGTTTACTTTCTCTGTCTTTATATGTAGATATTACTTTTCTCCGTTAATCTCCGTCACGTTGTTTCCATAGCAACAACAACTTCCTGTCAACAGCGCTACCTCTGCTTCAAAATAAAAGCATATTCATAAATAGGAACAGCCCTAGTGTGTTGTGCAGCTTGAGTTCTGTGCACTTCGTTAGTGCTAACTATTTTATAGCTCTCCGTGCGGTTTGTTCGTTCTTGGTTGGTTAGTAGTTAATGTTAGCTACCTTACTAGCGGCGCCAGCTGTGTGTTAGTTAACGTTTGTCAGCATTTAATGTTGGATGGAATGGTAGCTAGTTTACGTCTGCAGAACACCGCTATCTAGCCGCTACTAACCCGGAACGAACAAACTGCACAGAGAGCTAACTCATTTTGCGGTCGTTTACGAGTCAAACATAACGTTAGTCAGCTTATAGTATCAATGTATGTCAACTAACGGAGCCAAGCAATGTCCAGGCCAGGGCTGCACGTAAGCTGGTGCGCAGTTGTCATGAATAAAGTAATGTCGTTTGGTATTTATTTGAGATACATTATGTTTTTTATAAATCGAACAACAGAAAAATAATCGTTAGATTAGTCGACTAATCGATGAAATAATCGCCCGATTAATCGTTTTCAAAATAATCGTTTCCCCCCAGCACTACTGTGCACCCTCCCCGACTACACACCTGCTTTCCATCAAGCCATTTACAACGGCATATCAACGGAGGCTCCACAACCTTTCTCCGCCAGATCGTCAAGTATCAGCCGTATCTCGCGTCTCTCCTCCGGTACACAGCACCGTAAGACGTAGTGTGGAGTTGCATTAGGTAACGCGAGATACGGCTGATACTTCATTAGTTTCTGTTATGGATCAGTATAAACAGTCCTGCCAGTAACTCTACTATATTACCAATACTACTTTAGTTATAGCCTGATATGATTGCTAACTTTACAATGTTGTGATGTGACTGACGTTAGATAACATTCTGTTGCTAACGCCGGTCACTCACCAAGATAGCTGCCCTGTTCTCCACTGGTTCTCCTCACACCACAGCTCCATTTCTCACCGATGGCCGTTATTTCTTCTAATCCTTGGCTGCTCCTGGTCTCTTGGACGCATAGCAGGCTCATAATTATAATCATATGCATTCAAATATATATTTTCAACCTCTTCTGTGTCAAAACTAGCATTGTGATCCATGTTTATTCATACGTTAGACCGGCCGCTCTCCCCCATGTTACGTCACACGCGGGAGGTCACGTGCGGAGGCTTTTTTATGCGGAAGTAAAAATGTCTTACTAAAACAACGCCAGATGTCACTGTAGTGTATATTTCTGTATATTTTTTTGAAAATCTAGTGTATTCATCATTTTCCTACACATTTATTCACTGGTGTCTCTAACCTGCAAGTTGCTCTTTAACTCTGTGTATAAACACCCCTAAAGGCTGCTAACGTGTTCTTATTTTCCTCCTTTAGTAACTTGGCCTTCATGATTGAGATTGCTCAAAAGGAAATGCAAAAATTCAGGTGACCAATCACTAGAACATTTGTGCTGGATAAAGGTTTAATTAAATGCATTTTCACATATTGACTAATTATTTTCTTTCTGCTACACAGGAAGCAAATTCAAGATCTAAATTGGCAGCGTAAGAACGACCAGTTAGCTGGAGGAGCCAAACTGCGAGAGCTGGAGTCAAAGTACGTTGTTTGAAGAATTATATATCACCATGGGGGGGTAATATTTTCCTGTTGTAACATTTGTTTCTGTCCCTACACAGCTGGGTGTCTCTGGTCAGTAAGAACTTTGAGATTGAGCGCGCCATCATACAGCTGGAGAACGAAGTGACGCAGCTCCGGCAGCAGCAGGGGGACGAGAACAAGGAGAACATCCGACAGGACTTCTAGAGCAAGTTTAACCCTCGGAGAACTGATCAGACCCTTAGTCCGAAATATGTCATCATGTTTCATTAACTGCAACCTGAGGAGCAACCGTCACCTGTACAGTCTGGAAACCTCCTAGTGTACCTTGAAAACACCGGGGGAATTTTGAATATTGCAGCTTTTGGATAACTTTTATTTTTCAAGGGTTAAACATTTTTAAAGTGGGGCTATGTATAATTGTCAACAAGAAAAAAATTAGTTATTTTTACAAATGCAAATGTGAAATTGTTCGCAATGAATCAAACTTTGCTAGGTAGCCAAAGGCGGCTAAAGCTAGCGAATGTTAGGTATATTTGCTGGCATATCTTTCTGCTTGTGCCACTGTCATACAAACATTGTTCAGCAAAAGTTACATAATGTGTCTTCTTAAAGGGTGATTTATACCAGCGTGTAGGTGTCAGTGTTTCGAGGCCATCCACCAACAGGAGTGTTAAAGATTTAGTGTACATAGTTTTTCCATGACACTTTTCTATGCGAGCCCCACCGTGACTTCATTTATGCTGTTTTAATAAAATGAAAATGTTCTAGTACTTCTGTGTGGATTGGACTTATTTATATCCCACTATCGTGTTATCTTTCTGCATCAAGACGGTTTCTTTATTGCGGGCAGGTTTAGGGCATTCAAATTGCGGTCCCTCCCACAATATAATGAAAAAAACTACTCGTTTCCACCTGCCGCACAGGCAGGAGCCAACATCACTCAACCGGAGAAACCATGGATTCCTTGTGTGGAATTTCTGTAAAACTCATTTATAAAGTTAACATGCCAAGGCCCAATTAAAATGCTACTTTTAGGCATGGTATTTTGTGCTAAATCTTCAGCTGAAGGACATACAGTATTGCTAGCTCATAAATGTCCATTGCTGAGGGTTTATCATTTATCTACCGTGGGTTAATAATTACACAATGCATAATTACTACAATTAACCTCTGACAACTGCATTCAAGATAGCTCTTATTTCAATAACAGCCAGTCAAATACTAAATAGTATATTTCCTGATAACATGGACTGGAGGACAACTTCTCACTTCAAAACATTTTTAAGAAATCTAGACCGCAAAAGAATTAAACAAACGAGTGCCTGTTTTTCCTGGCCAAGGACAGGTTCCTTGAATAAAACACGAGCGTAACTTGTCATCACGTGGTGTATTGCTGACGGAGAGTATGGGAACGCCGCTCCAGCACTTCAAATATTACAGTACCCATAAGGAGCTGTACACATGCTGCAGTTTTTGCGCAGCTATGTCTTTAGTTGTAAGCCCATTGGCGATCTGTCGTTATTAGCATCTGGTTAGATATGCTAACGAATATAAAGAGCTTTTTTCTACAACCAGGTGGAAGAGAACTCTCTCCTCCCGACAGACTGAGAGGCTCAAATAACCTCAGTTCAGTGAGGTTAAGGCACACCTTGATATGATCATTATAAAAAATAAGAGAATAAATAAACAGGTAGGCCTATACAATACTATATGACAGTAACAAAAATTGTTATTAATAAACAAGAATACAGTTTGAAAGGGGAGTGATTTGTAAAATATCCATAAAGAAAAATAAATCTGCTTACAGTTATGTTTCATATAAGTGTTGGGAGATTCCCAGTCGATCGCGAGATGTGTCTAAAAATAGAACAACAATATTCTGTTTTATCGTTAATGTCTATAACATAATCTTCCTGTGCCAGAATAATGCACTTGAACGCATCAAAGCTTTGTGATTGGCGTGACCCCATGTGTCGGGGCGTGGCTGGCTGGTGAGCAGGAGGGTATACTACGAAGCAGGATTTTCGCTTAGCCGGCTAATTTCAGGGAAAACTCGGGGTTTCCGGTCCTACGAAGCTCTTTTAAGCAGGCTAGATCTCCATGGTAATTTATGCTGTGCGGCTAACCTGCCCCGGAGCAGATTAGGTTGCAGCTGGGTTGCAGGCTAAGAGCTCAACTCAGTGAAACAGAGCCGGCCCTACCCATTAAGCAACATAAGCGGCCGCTTAGGGCCCCGCAGCCACTAAGGGGCCTCCTAGCAAAAAAACAGCATGTCAACAGCATGTTTGAACGTATTTGCAGCAGTAAATGTGGCTGTTTGGCCACTGACGTTGCCATAACAACACCTGAATTTAAATGTGCAACCTCTTTTTGTGACAGATTTTTGCAAGAAATTATAATTCTTCTGAATGATATTCCTATTGACAACTAGTTTCTATGTGAACATTATGAGATGGACAGCCAGAGAGAATAAATGAAAAACAGTTATGAAATACTATATGACAAAACAAGAATACAGTTTAAGTGATTTGTAAAATATCCATACAGAAAAATCTGTTTACAGTTCTGTTTCATATGGGTGTTGAGAGATGTATCCATAGATCTCTTAATTTTGCTCTCAAAGTGCACCAGATTGATGCTTTTAACTTATATTATGTAAATATATATTTATTTAAATCTTCCCGGGGATGCATGCCCCCGGACCCCCCTAGAGGAGGTGAGGACCCACCTAGAGTAGGTTAGGTCCACGGTGTTTACATGCTTATTTATACAATATGTGTGCTTATGCTAACATCATAAGACAAAAGTTGGTTCCGTGTTGTGTGTAGTGAGAACGCGCTAGAGTGAATGGGGGCCCCCAAGCCAAAGCTCGCTTAGGGCCCCCAAAAGTCTAGGGCCGGCCATGCAGTGAAAGCACTGCCTGCTGACCAATCAGAGCTCAGTGTGCGGAGTTTAAAGCGATCAAGTCATATTACAGGAGAAAGGAAATACAGAAAAGCTGCCGTTGCAGGAAAGACGGCCGGCAAAAATGACCGACTGTGTGAACGTGAACATTAATAGAATATCACCTCCCATCTTCAGAGCAATCTGACTATTATAACATTAGCTTTAAGAAAGCTTACTTAAATATCTGCCACAACATAAGTAACCGGATCAGAGTAACACTAAGTACAGTCCGCGGCATATCACATCATGTATCTATTTCCTTATCTGAGTCAGCTGAACCGTATCTGGCCGTGCAACACTTACAGTGTCACATACTGTATGCAGAAGTATTATTTTAAGCAACACATTAAGTATCAGTGGCGGCCGGCCCGTAGGGGCGCCCCTGTATTTTTTTAATTTTAAATGAACAAAGTAAATATTATATAATTGGTATCAGTAAAATGTATAATCTACAATAAAATCTCGTTTAAAATGGTGTTATGATGTCTAAAGTTACTGATAAGTCACATGTTTCCTGCCTGGCCTTGCCCGTGTATCATTACCCTCTCTCGTCTGGGCGCTAAGAGAGGAGCACTCAACCAGTGCAGCAGCAGCCACTAGCAGCTGACTGTTGCTATCTGTAAGCTATGGCTCCGAAACATAATTTCAGCCAATCAGCGTCGTCAAATCTGATGATCACCGGGCGCCAATGTCAGCGCCCGGTGCAGGGTTATGGCTAGAAAGGATCCGTCTTGTGTAAAACTCGCGAGAGTTTACGAGTCACGTGGCTGAATGTTTACGTTTGACAGGCAGCCTTTCAGTTACGATCGTTAACATCAGTGGGCCACAGCAAATGATGGTGAGAAGCTAAACTATCTATTAATTATGTAAATTACAGGGAGCTTGATTGTTACTATGTGTGTGACTAGCTGGATGCTAAGAGGTAAACACTGTCTTTTGTTTCCCATGCTTGCTCCACACACACACACACACACACACACACACACACACACACACACACACACACACACACACACACACACACACACACACACACACACACACACACACACACACACACACACACACACACACACACACACACACACACACACACACACACACACACACACACACACACACACACACACACACACACACACACACACACACACACACACACACACACACACACACTTTTGCCTTAATGGTCTGTTTTCTAATATTTCTGTGTTTCTGAACCACGTCTGTCTGCATATAATGTTCGTATTTAGTCTCCTCAGGGTTCCTGCGGGGTCTTAAAAAGTCTTACATTTGATAATCTGAATGTAAGGCCTTAAAAACGTCTTAAATATGACCAAAAAAATAAGAAAGGTTTTAAATATGATTTAGAAGGTCTTAAAAATGATCGGATTTGAAAGGTACTTCTGTGTTGCGATAGCGTCTAAATGTGTTTTGGGGGAAATGTCCGGGATGCAAAGTAACCAATACGGTAATAGCCTTTCAGTTCCCCCCAACAATTTGTATTGAATTAAATCAACATGGAACCAGTAATCACTAACTTTGTTTCCCCCGGCCCTTTATTGGAGAACACCCAGCTAGTAACCTAGCAACCAAGCTTCAGCTTGCGGCAGTCAGAAACTCATGTATCTTCGAATCTATTTACAAATTAATATGGGGAAGTGTCCGTTCAACCGTATTTGGTTGGAAAACATCTAATTTAGTGCTTGGTTGAAACCAGTGGAGGGGAACGTGTTTGAAGCCCGCCGCACCATTTGCAAAATAAATAAGCGTTTGTTTTGCTAGTGCAGCAGAAGCAAAAAAAAAACAAAATATATAATTTTCACTCCGAGTGGGAGGATGATTCTTTTTTTTGTTTATTCCAATTCAAAGTCCTTCTGTCTCATCTGCAATGCGAGCGTGGCTTTATCGAAGAAGGGTAATTTAGGAGCGGCATTTCAAAACAGTGCACAAACGCTACGAGACGGAATTCCCTCCTAATTCTGCCCTACGCTCTTCACACCGGTCGCCAAGGGCCGGCTCGATTCGCTGACGGCCGTTTATGTTTTTAAATGGCATCATTTAACACACACACACACACACACACACACACACACACACACACACACACACACACACACACACACACACACACACACACACACACACACACACACACACACACACACACACACACACACACACACACACACACACACACACACACACACACACACACACACACACACACACACACACACACACACACACACACACACACACACACACACACACACACACACTTAAAATATCTGGATTACGAGATTGCTCATTCTTTGCACAGAATGAAAGAAAGGCCAAATTAATGAGTTGTGATTTTAGTTTTTTTTTTTTTGCAGAGGTTGAGTTCAATCATTTGTACGGGCCCTCTGAGGATGTTGTAAAAATTGAATTGGCCCTTGAGATGAAAAAGGTTCTCCAACCCTGCTGTAAATAATAATAAAAACCCTTGATATATAACTTAACATCGTTTCTTTTCTGCTTCGAATAGTTCTCTTCTTTTTCACCATACGTGTGTTTGCATCACTGTGATGAGATTACGCAACCATTAAATATTTACCCTGGAACACCTTGCCGATTTTCAAATGAGGGAAGCCAAACCCCAAGAAAACTTTTGTGTCTTTAAAGCCAAACTATTGGTTTCTGTCCAGTTGGTTGGATTTTGGTGATTTTTTTCCAACAGCAAATTATATTAATACAAAAAAAAGAAAGAGATATCTAGATATAATTCATAAACGCATCACAAGATGAACATTTACAGACTAATGTACCTATAACTTCAAAAACAAAAAAAACTTCACCTCAGATAATATTTCATATACTATCTGGTGCGATAAAACAGTAATTTATCATGTATAGTTATTTATTGCCACATTCCTCACAGTGTGCATAACAATAATTATTCTGCCGCTCTTCCTGTACACCCCCCTCTGGTGAGATTGAACAAATGTAGCGATCCAAACATCAATAATAAACTATCTGTGGCAAAAAAACAAGCCCAGCTGCACGGAGATCATGTGCATGGTTGTCATGGAAAGCCAGATGGTCCAGCATAGAAAGGGGCCAGGGTGGCGTGGCAGGTAGACCCAAACCAACCAGGGATTGACAAAAGAAAACACTAAAGGTGATGCTTTTTCACTCTCTTTTACAACGTTCACACATCTGACACACTTTTTGCAGGCACCGTTAGCAAAGAGACTAAAGGCTTCTCTTCAAAAAAAAGTCATTCACTGCGACTGAATCGAATTTGCCTATGTGCAAAAACACAGCCACCAGCAGCGATAGTAGCAGTAGGTGATTTTGGCAATGCTCCAGTCTTATATACTGAGAGTGTTGAGGGCTGGTACCAAAGTAACAGTCTCTGGCAGGTTCTGGTTCTGGTCCTGACTCCCTTTACTCTGGATGAACTTCTGCCGGTGCCTGTCCTCCTGACGCTTCTTCTTCTCCTGCCGCTGCTGCTCTTTCCTCTGCTTGTTAGATACCTGAGAGTGAAGGGAAAAAAAGACAGCTTTACAAATTTCAATTGAAAAGGGCCCTATTCTAATTTTTGGGGTTTTCTCTTTCCTGTAATGCAGGGGTGTCAAACTCATGGCCCATTTTATGTGGCCCGCAAGAGCTTGCAAATAATATAATACGTTTTGTTATACGGTTACATGCCACTTTACAGAAGCACGTTGTCCATATACTACATGTCCCACGCATCTCATTTTGTGACATGCGTACTGAAGAGACTTGCAATTATTTGCCCTAGACTTCTGCTTTCAGACGTAGTTAATTTGGAAGTTATTACCCTATCCGATAATAATCCAATGCAGAGGCAATAATGTAATATAATCAGGGCAGGAATTTCACGAGGGCCACGAGGGCCATGACAGTTGACATCAGTCTAGGACAGGGGTGGGGAACCTCCGGCCTCCGGGCCGTATACGGCCCGCGAGACCATTTGGTACGGCCCTCGAGGTAATTTATAAACACACGCAAAAAAGAAAAAATGCAAGAAATCTAGACCGCAAAATAATTAAACAAGCTTATTTTTCCTGGCCAAGGTCAGGGTCCTTGAACACAACACGAGCCTAACGTGTCATCACGTGGTATATGTCTCGTCTGACAGGAGTGTAGTTCTAACGGAGAGCACCAGAACGCGGCTCCGGGCCGGGACTTCACAAATTGCAATACCCATAAGGAGCTGTACACATGCCGCAGTTTTTGCGTGGCTGTGTCTTTAGTTGAAAGCCCAGTTGCGATCTGTTCATCTGTCAAACTGATCATACAGTCAATAACGTTGTTGTTATTAGCATCTCGTTAGCTAGCTATGCTAACGAATATAAGAAGCTTTTTCTCCAACCAGTGAGGTAAAGGCACATCTTTATATGATCATTATAGTTATAGAAAAATAAGAGAATAAAGTAAACAGGTATACAATACTAATATGACAGTAAAAAAAAGTTGTTATTAATAAACAAGAATACAGTTTAAAAGGGAAGTAATTTGTCAAATATCCATAAAGAAATAAATCTGCTTACAGTTCTGTTTCATATGGGTGTTGAGAGATGTATCCATAGATCTCTTCATGTTGCTCTCAAAGTGCACCAGATTGATGCTTTTAACTTCAACATTTAAAAAAAATCTTCCTGGTGGTGCATGCCCCCAAACCCCCCGAGCTGAGGTTAGATCCGCCCCCCCCCCCCCACACTTAAATCATGTCCACATGGATATGAAACTAAATACATTACTGTTTTAGTGGTCATGCCCAATGCATGAATGTGCGGGTCATGGTCAAATATCTGGATTAAGAGGTTGCTTTTTCTTTGCACAGCATGAAAGAAATGCGAAATGAATGGGGTGTGATTTGAGTTTTTTAAGCAGACGTTGAGTTCAATAATTTGTACGGCCCTCGAAGGATGTTGTCAAAATTGAAATGGCCCTTGAGAGGAAAAAGGTTCCCCACCCCTGGTCTAGGACCTATCTCCGCCCACCCCCTCACGCGTCCGTGTGCGTAGGACGGTCTAGGACCTAGCTAGTTGATTCTCCGCTCAAGAAAAGGCTGAGGTGAGGTAAGGTTTTGTGATGATCCTGTTTGCCGTTAAGTTTTTCATTTGTCCGGCTTTAAGTGTAATTTTATGGATAACATTACTATTTCTTGCTCGTATGGTAATGCATAATTATAATATTTTGAAGTGTTTTTGTTTCTACTTGGATAAGTTATGTTGCAGTTGTGTTCTTTTTTTTATTATTATCTAGTGCTAGGCAGTTAGCGCTGTGTTGTTAGCTGTCAAAGACCTCTGTGCAGACTTATTTGACCACCGGCGATCGCAGACGGAAGTTCAAAGTTTGCTGCTCGTTTATATCGCCCAATTTTCAAAACGCGATCAAAAGTCCAAATCTCCCTGACTCGTCATCATCTCCATCTTCAAGTGACTCAGAATAAGGACGCACCTTGACGTAGGCCCACTACCACAGTCTCACAGTGAGCCAAACATGTCTGTGCTATAAGAATCCTTTGTAGTTTTAATAAAGAATTAGTTTAATTGCAATTTGGTGTCCATTGAATGCTTAATAAATATATATAAAAGTAGGGGTGCAACAACTAATCGACTTAATCGATTAAAATCGATTACCAAATTAGTTGGCAACTAATTCAGTCGTCGATTCGTTGGTGACGTCATCACATGTGTTCTACACCCCGTTAAGCTCCAACGTTATCGCTCTTTTGTATGGGTACAGGAGACATTTAAAAACATATGTTATGTATTATTGCTACATAAACATTATATCGCAGTCTTAGTGTCGCCAACTCAGTTTCTAATATGCAATATGACTACAAAATGCGTCTATAATGTATTTTCGATCTTCCGAATTCAGACGAGCGATCTCTCCCCCGCCTGCTTGCGAGGGGGCGGGGCAGTTTACACACACACGCAGGAGATGGCGGAGAGAACGCGCTCCGAGGTGTGGTTAAACTTTATCCGTCTCGATTTGGACAATGCTCGTTACCAAAATTGCAATAACAGTTTATCATATAAAGGCGGTAAAACGAGCAATTTGTCTAAACATTTAGCAAAAGTGCACCACATTCAGACGGAGAAATGCACCGGGTTCGGCTGTCTTTCTAGTAGCTCTGTAGCCCCTTCCAAGAGTAACCTTTCCACGTCAGGTGTTATGTATGCTAGCAGCAACACGCAGAGTTTAACTCAGTTATAAAAACATAGGTTAATGATTAGAGGTAACTGAATTAGTTATTTTGTTAAAGTTTCAGCTATTCTGTTTACAGTTCTGTCATCACATTATTTAATATGATTTGTTAAAACATTGTTGTTTCTTTTGATGTGAAATATTATTTATTTAATTAAAATAAAAAGCAATGTTAGTTTTGTTCACAATTTGTTGAGTTAGTTTACCTTATTTCTTGTCAAAAGAACCGTTAATACTATCGTTGAAAGGACCGGATCGATAAGCAGTATTGATATAAGTAGTAGTACAGTTAAAACCTTAACGATCCGAATAATCGATTAATCGTTTCATTAATCGATAGATTAATCGATTATCAAATTAGTCGTTTGTTGCAGCCCTGCATATACAATCGTAGTCACTTCATATCGTATGTTAAATCATTGTTTTAATGTATGGCCTTGGTGCCCTGGCTTTTGGCCTTTGTGCCCTTAAAAAATTGACAACTCAAAAGGCCAAGTGGCCTTGCCCCTAAAATGACGAAATTCCAGGCCTGAATATAATACATTATTTTATATATATTATATGTATATTTAAATAGTCATACATTTACAACCAACCCTTTGAGTGCAACCATAATGCTAATGTGGCCCGCGATGAAATTGAGTTTGACACCCCTGCTGTAGTGTATTATATACGTGTTTGTGCATGTAAATGGTCTGAGAAGGCTAAAATCCCCAAGTTCCCTCCAAGGCAGAAAATGTATTTGGGCCCAATGACATCAAGGACTGGCACACTAGTTGTAGTACCACCGTTGAGCTACTACGAACATTTACTTCAATGTCCGACCTCACGAATACAGGTGTGTAATTGCCACTGGGATGAGCCAACTGCTTTTTTACCGTGTTGCCATACACACACTGTTTTTTGGTCCAAATAAATGGTATTGCAAATACTTGTGCGATTAATTTGCAGTGTTGGGTGTAACGCGTTACAAAAGTAACAGAGTTACAGTAATATATTACTTTTTGCTGTAACGAAGTAATGTAAGTCGCATTACTAATGAAATGTGGGTAATATATTACCCGTTACAATGCTCAGTAACGCAGTTACAACACATTTTAACCCGAAATGAAATGGCGTTTTGTTTTTTAAGAATGTACTAACATAGCGAGACATTCCGACACCAGACAAATTGTGAGGGTAGATTAGTAAACCTGGTGTTTACCCTTCAGGTTTCGCGTCGGGATCTTCGGGGCAGTTGAATTTGATGCACCCTCTATTCAAAAAAGAGAACGGAGCGAAAAATACAAACAACAAATTGTGTCAGGTGCGCGTGACCTGCTCCGCTGCGCGTGCATCATTTCCAAAGTGCTTCCACAGCAGTGACACACATCTGTGGATAATTATTTATACGAAAATGGTTAAAGCAACCATCACTAAACGCCAGCAACACTGCATCTACTGCAGACAGTAGCAACGGGTCAGATGGGGACATCACGTTACCCTCCGTTGTGGACACTAGCTTACTCCCGCCTGACTCGCCGCCCCTCTGCGGCCCGAAGGTGCCAGGATACCACGGCAAAACAGAGCCTGCCCAGGTATATCTAAACAAGTACCCGCCTGTACAGTGGGGTTAGGCGGTCATTTTGCAGCTCGTGGTATACAAATAGACAAGGGCTAGAATATTCATGTGAAAATAGTGCCATATTCTGCCATGCCTGTAGAAATCTTGGGTAAAAAATAATGCATACAATAGCACAGATGCCTTCACCACGAATGGCTACAAAACTATCTCATATCCCAATCTTATCAACAAGCTAATGTTGCAGCTGAAATGTTCTCCAGGTCACAAAGTCAACCTCACAGGATGATGTGAAACCAGTTTTCAAGGACAGTAAATGTTCTCTTCCCAGAGTATGTGATGGGACCAAAGTGATGATTTAGTACATGGTTTTAATAATACTTTTGCTTTTCAACATTTGCAATTTCAAACCATGAGCTGGTTCAAATCATATTTGCCTTGATTTACAATATGTTCTTATTTGTCTTATCAGTACAGTTTTTAAGCTTTTGTGCTTTTCTTTGCCATAGTCCACTTTGGACTATATGAAATATTTCAGGATTGCACTTTTAACTCACTTGAAATGTTCTCACTTGCTGGGTTTCAAAACATAACAACGGCCATAATCTGTTCATTGGGGACCATCAATGCTATTTTTCATTGCTGTTGCCGGACACTATTGCTCATGTAAACCTACTACTGCTGCGCCCTCTGTAATCTCAGATGCACCCTGAGTCATTTTGTTCTGGAACCGGGCCTGTACATGGCCATACTAAACAAAATACAGAACCCATTCCGTGTTCTGTTATTGTTTACTTCCTCTGCCTTCTTCTGGTGATTTATCTGACGTCCAGCACTCCGTCTTTTAACCTCTTTTCCTTTCTCTTTCTTGATCCTCCTTAGCAACCTTCATTATAGTCCTTGACAGCGGTCTGTATGACTGTATTAACAACGTGTCACATGTTAAGAATTTACAATCAGAATCGAGTATTCAACTAAGCTGTGTAATACAAGTTGTTAGTAGCCTTAAAGGCCTACACCAGTCACCACCAACTGGCGGCCCGCGGGCCACATCCGGCCCGCCAGAAATTCTCATCCGGCCGGAGTTCAACAGAGAGGCAGCAGCTGCGGGACAGTAGACTGCGTACTGCGAAACCTTCCCTGCCTTGAAGAAGAAGTGATCCTTCGTTGTGAAGAGTCTGGTTAATGCGCTCTGCACCACAGCAGCAGCCCCGCTGCGACAGAGTCCAACAGAGAGGCTGGAGCTGCAGGACAGTAGCCTAGAAGCAGGGTTGGGTTGTAACGGAATATATGTAACGGCGTTACGTAATCAGAATACAAAAATCAAGTAGGCTAACTATTCAGCTGGCGTTACATTTGAAAAACGAGTAACCTGATAACAGTTACTTTCATAAACCTGAAGTGAATACATTTTGGAATACTTATTGGAATTATTGGTGGAAAGGTTTCCTCACAAAATATAATATTCATTACCGGCAGAACTGTGTGCACACTGCATAGCGCTGCAGCATGTCTGTGAGTGAGAGAGAGATGAAGCGTGTCTGTGAGGCCCCGCCCCCGCACGCAGAATAGAGAGAGAGAGAGATCTCTTTTAAAATATATTGAAAGTTAGAAACGGAGATGGTTAGATAAAATGTGTAAGATAACTTTTATGTAGCATTTATTTATTGTCGAAATGATGACATTTCATAACGTGATCAAATCAAAGTGAATAGCCTGCTGCTGCTGAATGCATGGGGCAAGTGACTGGAAAACGTTTTAAAAGTTATTACATCGTTTCAGATAATAAATAATGATAATTCATTCTATTTAGGGGCGCCTTTCAAAGCACCCAATGACACCTTACAATTCATAACATATTCCAAGGAAAGGTTTTAAGACAGTACAAAAAATGCAGTCCAGGGGATGTTTTTTATGTGGGGTGCAGATGACAGGGAGCTGTCCAGAATGACACCAAGATGTTGTGTTTGAGTTCTTGATAAGCCATTAAAACAGTAAAATAAGTGTCTCCTGTAACTGATTACATTTACAAAATGTAATCCCTCCCCGGTCAACAACTTCCAAATTCTGGGCTATATTAAAATTGCTGGCCCGCGATAGTTTCTATTGGATAAATGTTGGCCCTTGGACAAATGTAGTTGGTGATCCCTGGCCTACACAGTTGTTATGCTATGCCACATCGCCGTTCACTGGATGTATAATGAGCTGCACAAAACTACATTTTAGCATTTAAAATACCTAGCCATTTTTTTGCGGTTATTTTGGTGAAAGTAACTAAAAAAGTAACTAAAGTAGTGTAACTCATTACATTTCAGAGACAGTAATATTGTAATGTAACTTATTACTTTCAAAAGAGAGTAATAAGTAATATGTAATATATTACATTTTGGAAGTAACTTGCCCAACACTGTCTAAAAAACATGTAATGTCTAGACAGGCTGTGTAATCAGTGTGTATCTACCTTTGACCTTTGTACGTTGCTGCCCTCTGCTGGTTGTCTGTGATCGATGCAGTCTGAGGCTTGAGCCCTGCAGGCGGAGCAGGATCCGGAGGAGCACTGACCCTGCACACAGCCAACAAGCCATTCAGAGTTGATGGTGGCCGCACTCAGCTGCAGCAGGTTCTCCTCGTCTCCTGAGGCAGGGAAAACGCAGTTAAGAAAACCAGTCAGTGCAAGCAAACGGTCTATTCTCAGTCGCTTTGGTACCTTTCTCAGATCAGATCCTGATCAAACACTTGCTCAACCTTGAAATCATACATTCTCATTTGTTTGAACAAATAGCAAATGCGAAACTAATTCTTAAATGATCTGCTACATCTGGTCATCTGGTGTGGTTGAGACCTAAAATTGCAATTTTTTGGTGAAGGGTAAGAAAGTGTTACCTCTAAATCTATATATTTTGTTCTGGGATTCGTTTCTAGTAATGAATGCAGACACAGACACATTCTTAGGATGCTTTATACTGCACTCTTCACAATATAGGTACATAATTAAACAAAAGGTTTTTTTGTGTCTGTGTCTCTTTTTGTTCTGTGGTTTTAGGTATGTTTTGTCTTGGGTGTCTTTGTTTTACTTTATCTTATGACTCCTTTCCTGTTTCCTTATGACAACAGTAAAGGTGCAAATGTGAGTCCTAATCCATATCTTGCAATCTATCTCCCACGTACAGTTATTTGTAGAAAATATGTTATATTGACGATAAGCATTTTTACAATCTTTTATGTATAGAATGACACAAGGAGTCATCGATTTGACTCATTGATTTAAACATTAACTTAAATGTACTTTGAGCAAGTTTGCAGGTATTCTGCGGTGCTTTTTGTTCGGAATCATTTCAGGAAATACTCTTACTGTTATGGAATTGTTAGGGTTGATTCGAGTGATGAACCAAAGCAACTGTTTATGGGGTAAACGGGAAACTAGCTGAACAGACGTGCTTGAACGCCTGATGGTTATGAAGTCTGTAATAAGGTTTCCTGGCCCTTTTGCCCTGACAGTCTAATTCTTCTGGCAGCTAATGAATCAAGCGTAGCCTCTGACCCGGGATTCCTCGGTTCTTGATGGAGCTCAGGATCACGTTGTCCTCCTCTAAGGCTGAGGGAGAAGAGTTTTTCCTCCTGGCCCGCTGTCCCTCCCCGAACTCACACTGATGGCCGTGTGTATTCTGCAGATTCTGCAAACAGCAATAGGGAGAGATGTTGTTAAACATATGGAAAGAATGCCTTCAAGGATGTAAATGTGGTTTGAGGCACTTATCTAAAGAGGTGGACATGTTATTAATGATTTTGCTTGACAGTATTTACCAAAATGTGACCTGGATCTGTTGAAGTCCGACTAATTTCAATCTTCCAGGCAATGTCAAGTGAGAATAATTTTCCCAATGGTTTGTTAAAAAATATGTTTTATTCAGTTTTTTTAATATGTCGTCCTAGAGCCGAGGGAAATGTTTGCTTCAAGAGTAACACCGTCTCGTTGCATAATATCAATATGATTTATTGTTGCGTTATTTGCGAGAGTCTATTCACAGGTCTTGATTCAGCCTTCTTTTTTCATGCCTCTGTGATGTCCCTCTTAAAATATCCTTTCTGTTAATTGTTTTTAGGCCAAGAAAAATATATATTATAAATGATATAAAATAAATGTAATATAAAATAGTATTTCAAGGTAATTTCCCCCATTTGTCCGTGACATCCAAAACTTCACGGGGACATCGAGTGACACCACATTTTGATACGTTTTTAAGAGGGAATATAATGCGGATTTTCATTTTCATATTTGTATTGTGTGTCTCTACTGTGACATGTTTATGTGCTTTAATGTTCCAAAAGCTCTTTATTTGTCTCATACTGCCTGTGCTGCAGCACCTCTTTTCACCCTCTGCCCGTAACCAGAGCCCAGTCTGCTCTGATTGGTTAGCTGACCAGCTCTGTGGATTTGTCAACCACTAAAGAATTTCCCGCCCCGTAGCCAATCACGTGCAATGTGTTGGAGCGCTAGCAGATAGAAGCGCTAGTTATACATAACTATGTCATTATGTTACAAAAATAAACAAAGGAGTCCAATGGAGGCGTTTCAGGCAGGTGGGGAGTGTACGGGACAGAAAGGTAAAACCTCAAAAAGCCTAATGGGGCCTCTTTAATTCAAATTGGGGATATTCCCCTGAATGCTGCTCCATTGAATACCCATTGTAAGTCATACCTCTATGCGCAGCTGGGCAGGGCTCTCAGAGTTGTCTCCGGTCCGCCTCACACTGTCATAATGATCTCCGTAGCGGTAGGCGATGTGCAGCTCTCTGCACGCCTGCTTCTCTGCACCATTTATCTGCAAAGAGAACAGAACACATAAACTATGTGGTGTCCCTGAAGGGATTTCATCGTTAGATTACCTTACATCATTTGAAAGGCTTTGCCTACCTCCCAGAGCGGTGCGTTGAGCTGATGGATGACCACTTTCACCTGTTGACTGCGAGCAAAAGCCACGATAGCGTCATTGCCAGCAAACGTACCGGCCTGAGAGAGGTTAGACACTGGGTGAAGAGAGACCAAAACCATTACTCACAATATAAGCTTACACTGCGATCACAACAATTGTATTTTACTTTCTATAATGCTGTTGCAGCAGATACACTGACACTAGGAACCAAAGTGTGTGGGGTAGCTTTGTGGGGTCATTTGTATCTTATCGTATCTTTTAAACATGTTTAACTCGTGTAATGCTTGACACTGCTACTGGAACTAAATAAATTGGGATAAATAAAGTAAATATCTAACCATCTATTTTTTGCCTCCGTTTAATTTCATATTTTTTGGGGCCTGAAAAAGTCAAATGAGCCACTAACTCACAGGTAAACAAGCGGGAATTTGCAAAAGCTGAGCTGTAGTATGTGAACGGATACATCTACAGGTTCATGTTTTCACACAAACAGACAAATGTGCCTTCTGTAGTGCAAATTGTGGCTGGGGAATTGTTTCAAGGATTACCCAACTGACAAAGGGAGATTTAGAGCTGCTCTTTGGAGTTAAAAACAAACATTAAAAGGGAAAGTCTTTGATCCAAACACTTTTACAGGATCCCCACATTGCAGAATCAACTGAGGACCACCAGGGGTCACTGCATTGTTTTCTTGTTCAAATGTTTTTTTCTGTACAGTAGTTTGTGAAGGCCTCATTAAGTAGTAAATGAGGCCTAAATTAAAGTCTCCTATCTGAAAATAGGATTTCATTTTATTTACTCAGTGTCCCACTTTAGGTCATTTTCTTACAGTGCTGGGAAAAGGGAACTTCATCCTCAACAAAGGGTTCAAAGTCTTGCCGATGGGACATCATATACTGGACCGTCTCCTGCCGAAGCTGCAGGTGACCCCGGGAGTGACCCTCCAACTGGTCGCCTAGAGCTCTGAATAAGCAGTTCCTGCAAGAAACAGAGACAGTGACTTACAGTGGGGCAAAAAAGTATTTAGTCAGCCACCAATTGTGCAAGTTCTCCCAATTAAAAAGATGAGAGAGGCCTGTAATTTTCATCCTAGGTACACTTCAACTATGAGAGACAAAATGAGAAAAAAAATCCAGAAAATCACTGTCTGATTTTTAAAGAATTTATTTGCAAATTATGGTGGAAAATAAGCATTTGGTCACCTACAAACAAACAAGATTTCTGGCTCTCACAGATCCTTTAACTTCTTCTTTAAGAGCCTCCTCTGTCCTCCACTTGTTAACTGTATTAATGGCACCTGTTTGAACTCGTTATCAGTATAAAAGACACCTGTCCACAACCTCAAACAGTCACACTCCAAACTCCACTATGGCCAAGAACAAAGAGCTGTCAAAGGACACCAGAAACAAAATTGTAGACCTGCACCAGGCTGGGAAGACTGAATCTGCAATAGGTAAGCAGCTTGGTGTGAAGAAATCAACTGTGGGAGCAATTATTAGAAAATGGAAGACATACAAGACCACTGATAATCTCCCTCGATCTGGGGCTCCACGCAAGATCTCACCCCGTGGGGTCAAAATGATCACAAGAACGGTGAGCAAAAATCCCAGAACCACACGGGGGGGACCTAGTCAATGACCTGCAGAGAGCTGGGACCAAAGTAACAAAGGCTACCATCAGTAACACACTACGCCGCCAGGGACTCAAATCCTGCTTAAGCCAGTACATGTCCAGGCCCGTCTGAAGTTTGCTAGAGAGCATTTAGATGATCCAGAAGAGGATTGGGAGAATGTCATGGTCAGATGAAACCAAAATAGGACTTTTTTGGTAAAACTCAACTAGACGTGTTTGGAGGAGAAAGAATGCAGAGTTGCATCCAAAGAACACCGTACATACTGTGAAACATGGGGGTGGAAACATCATGCTTTGGGGCTGTTTTTCTGTAAAAGGACCAGGACGACTGATCCGTGTAAAGGAAAGAATGAATGGGGCCATGTATCGTGAGATTTTGAGTGACAACCTCCTTCCATCAGCAAGGGCATTGAAAATGAAACGTGGCTGGGTCTTTCAGCATGACAATGATCCCAAACACACCGCCCGGGCAATGAAGGAGTGGCTTTGTAAGAAGCATTTCAAGGTCCTGGAGTGGCCTAGCCAGTCTCCAGATCTCAATCCCATAGAAAATCTTTGGAGGGAGTTGAAAGTCCGTGTTGCCCAGCGACAGCCCCAAAACATCACTGCTCTACAGGAGATCTGCATGGAGGAATGGGCCAAAATACCAGCAACAGTGTGTGACAACCTTGTGAAGATTTACAGAAAACGTTTGACCTCTGTCATTGCCAACAAAGGGTATATAACAAAGTATTGAGTTGAACTTTTGTTATTGACCAAATACTTATTTTCCACCATAATTTGCAAATAAATTCTTAAAAAATCAGACAATGTGATTTTCTGGATTTTGTTATCCCTCATTATGTCTCTCATAGTTGAGGTATACCTAGGATGAAAATTACAGGCCTCTCTCATCTTTTTAAGTGGGAGAACATGCACAATTTGTGGCTGACTAAATACTTTTTTGCCCCACTGTATATGTCCAGACATGACAGCCTACAGTTAAACAACTCAGTGTTGAGGTTCTTGGCCGTTATGAAGGTTGTGTTATGTTAACATATTTACATGTACAAAGGCTTGCGTTTATGAACATTTGCATTAGCTAGCAAGGTTCATGGCTTTGGCCAATGACAATGAATAAGGCTCTTTATATCCTTTATTATCCTTTTTTAGATGACAGACTCATGAGAGATAGAAGCAAGACTATAGGGTACATGATTTAATTCCCATCATGATTTTTCATTTAGCTAGAGAAACATACACATATTTTCCTATCATAAATGGCACATACCTGTTGTTATAGAAAGTAAGTGAACACAAATCATGTTTCAACAGAGATGAAGATTGTCATGTTATGGCTTTAGTACATTTAGTCAAGTACATTGGTCTCTAATATGCAGCCACCATGCAGCTACAGATAGGTTGCACTTCCATTTACAGTACATTGTTATTGACTTTGGGCTTGGGAGGTGTAGGCATAGAGACATTTTGTTCCTCTACCAAGGCATCCTGGTAACTCATGATGAGACAGCTTGAAGCTTTCTGTATATAATATAATAGAGACACATGTTGCCATTTCAGTGACGGTTAAAGACAGCACAGCACAGCAGGACAGGAACCCACAATCTTTTTCTGGCTCTTACCCATCTCCGGGGACTTCTCTCAGCTTGAGCCCCAGGGCCTGGAGCTGGTTGGAGAAACTGACAAACTCTGCTCCATCATCCCCGTCTTGAGGCCGGTTCTTGCGGTCCTTCACGATGGCCCTGCGTGCCGCCCGCTCGTCCCTCTTGCGTTCCATTTCATTCTTCTTGCTTCTCCCGACAGGTTTCGTCGTCTGCTTCCTGGACATGTTGGCTACTGTTGTTTCTGCGGGCATACAACACCAAAATATGCTTTCTTATAGGAACAAGATGGGACCTGCTTCAACCGCTGCCAAACATCTGAAAAAGATGAAAACGAAACAGAGGTGAGGGGGGTGAAGATTTCATATAAAGAGGTGGTTATTTCAGCCAGATAGTCTTCTTTTTAGACAATATACCTTCAGTGACTTATACACCTCCATGCTGAGTTACTTAAACTATTCATATGGAGAGTAGCTATAAGTTACAGCATGAGGTATTATTCATGTTGGCATATTCAAAATATAAATAAACAGTTTGTTCCAGTGTTATCTCGGCATGGTTCACAGTGACCACTTTATATTAAACCATATTGTCTGATTGACAAGAAAACGTTAGCTTAGAAAAAATGTAAAGAAGTTACATTATATTACATGACATTTGTTAGACGCTTTTATCCAAAGCGACTTACATACATTCAGTACTGTGGACAATCCCCACAGGAGCAATTTGGGGTGAAGTGTCTTGCCCAGGGACACAACGACATGCTGACTGCAGTGGGGCTTGAACCTGCAATCCCCTGATTCAAAGTGCAGAACACTACCCACTGAGCCACAGCCTCCCTTGCTGGTGTTTATGTTTATTAAATGAACATCAAAAATAAAAATAAACACTCATTATATAGGATATAGGATATAACTTAGGGATGAGGTTGTATGCAATAAAAACTGATATAACCAGTGACTTAACATTATTAGCAACAACTTTAACTGTATTTAGTTGACTTTGTAAGGTTAATTTTAGAATTACGTTGAATAACTTGACAGTAAGGCCAGTTTGGTTATATAGCTGACTTAAGTTAACTATATTATATTATTAATTGTAATTCTAACGGAGTATTGACAGTACTAGCACATTAGTATTACTTGTTAGCTAACACAAACGGAGTCAAGTTAGATGTTAGCTGACATGAAGTTCGGCAGCTAGCTTGTTAGCATTAAACGGCTGGGCATTACATAATAAATCATATGTTTCCGCTTGTAGCATTCCGTACATAGACAACAACTGGAGCGGTTAACAGTAAATAGAAGGATACTTACCGTTAACAAGCTGGGTTTTTACAAAATATGACAATGTTTCTTTTTGTTTCATTTGTCTGTCTCGTAATGGTTTGTATCAGTTTTGTTTACAACAAATGTTCCGCTTCCGTGTGTCCGTTTACGTTGAAACGTACGGAAGGGGGAATGGGCCAAACTAGGCAAAACATTTTTTCTTCTTCTTCTTCTTCTTTCGTGTTTATTGGTGGTTGGCAAACCAACTTGTAGGTGTATTACCGCCACCAACTGGACTGGAGTGTGGACAAGAGACTAAGCAGAAAACAATAAACAAAAGAAACAAAACAAAGAACCAAAACTCTAGATTATTTTAAATTGATCAATTTCTCTTAGAAATGTAATAATCTCACAATATATATTGCCTGATGTTTTCCCTAACAGTCCTGATAGCGACAAGTCATGGAATTTTGCTTTCTTCAGTGTCTGGAAAAACACATTTCTCTGAGTACTATATTTCCTGCAAAGCAGTAAAACATGCTTAACAGTTTCTGGCTGGCTACAGTGTACTTTCCAGTTGGATGCTTTCCTATTATACTTAATGTATGATTGAGACCTGTATGACCTATTCTTATCCGAGAAATGACATTTTCCTCCCTTCTTTTAAACCCCACCTTCCTTCCATCCCCCACATACCTTTGAATGTTATAAAGATGTCTTCCTGTATCACTGGTCCCAATGATCTTGCCATGTTGTTTGTGCATATTTCTGTATGAATGTTTTAACCTCCGCTTTACTGAGTGGAACTTCTATGTCTATGTTCATACTTCTGAGTGTTTGTTTGGCCAGAATATCCACCTGTTCATTACCCTCCACACCAACATGAGCAGGAACCCAGATGAAACGAGTTGCTATGCCTTTGATTTGCATTTTATATAAAATTAGATATATTTCATTTATTATGTCCATTCTAGATGAAGATCTACCTGATCGTATACTCGATAATGCTGAAAAGCTGTCAGATGCAATTACACTAATATGTATTTCTTTCTCCTCTATCCATTTCAATGACAGTACCAATGCCAACAACTCTGTGGTGTATACTGACACATGGTCTGTCACCCTTTTCTTGATATGTGTATTACTCACTGGGATGTATACTGCTGCCCCTGCACGCCCTGTCTCTGGATCTTTGGAACCATCTGTAAATATGATTGTTGAGTCTGAGTGATATCTTGCAAAATAGTTCTGGACAATGCGCCATACTGGTAGTTCTTTCTTTTCCTTTAACTCCCTTTGTATATTGAGGTCTACTCTTGGCAATGGGAATAACCAGGGTGGAATGGACGAGATTGTAACTGTGGGGCAATACTGTATTTGATTCAAACCTATACTTGCTGCTTTAACATCGCCAATCCATCCAAAACGTATTAAATGTGAGTCATTGTGCTCCCAGCAGTCTTTCAAAAATACTTTTTGCAGGATGACTATCCCCTGAAGGTTTACCCAGTATGACAACATTAACTTCACTCTTCTTATCCTTAAAGGCATTTCTCCCATTTCCACGTGTATTGCTGATACTGGAGATGTTTTAAAAGCTCCACTACAAATTCTCAGGCCCTGAGCTTGTAGGACATCCAGTTTTTTAAGGTTTGATTCTGCTGCTGCCATGAACGCTATACACCCATAATCGAATACAGGTCTCATGAGTGCCCAATATATATTCAGAAGTGATGACCTACTTGCTCCCCACTCCTGTCCCGCCAAACACCGAAGTACATTGTTGACTTTTTTACATTTATTTTGAACTTTTCCTATATGATTGCTGATTCTAAGCACAATATAGAATCCATTGTATTCCGACCCCTACGGAAAAAATGTTTTTACATTGAGCAGATACTTTTATAACCAAAACTATAACTTTCAATAGGTTTATCGTTTTAAAGATGGCTTAGTGGCAATTTTGTATTGATAATTAGTACCAATCTGAACCCTTTTGGGATTTTCAGATCAATCTAATCTGTCTGTCGGTCTGTCTGTCTGTCTGTCTGTCTGTCTGTCTGTCTGTCTGTCTGTCTGTCTATCTATCCATCCATCTATATATCTATCTATATACCTACATACCTATCTATCTATCTATCTATCTATCTATCTATCTATCTATATCTATCTATCCATATATATATGTATATATATATATATATATATATATATATATATATATATATATATATATATATATATATATATATATATATATATATATACTAGTAGTCACAACTAAAATATCTCTGAGTCATCTTATATTGCAGACTGTGACTCAGGACAAAGTAGGAGTAGCAATTTTATAAGAAATGTTGCTTTTGAAAATCACTCCACCCTCTCTGCTCTCCTCCTCTCTTAGAAAAATCTACTCACCACCACCAACTCCTTCTGATGACTCCACGCAGTTGCTGAAAGTAATGTGGAGGAGGAGTGGGCTGAGAAGAAATAAACAGGATGTTTGAGGATGCTGAGTAAAAAAGACCAGCAGACACACTGAGACAAAATAATGTGCCTCAAGACATAAAACTACACTAGAAAATACAGAAGAAAGTCGTTTTCTGTTTCCTAAAACTATAAAAAAAATACTAATTTACACAAAAACAGTAACAGAAACTGGACATGCATGCGCAAATGTCAGTAAGTGTGTACTGTGTAGTTTAATATAGACCCCAGTGAGTGATGGCATTGTGTGTTACAGTAACATATGCAATGGCCTGAAGGCTAGCCATGCATTATTTCATGTGCAGCAATCAGCATCAGTCACGTAACTGAAACAGAAGGGCGGTCCGCCAAGCGTGGACAACATAGGATTTTATATACATGTACAGTATGTTTGTGTGTGTGTTTGTGTGAGGGAGAGAGGGTGTGTGAGTCAAACAGGATACATGCTTTTTTTAACTTCAGTCTATAATATTATGTTATTATCTTATGCCAACTGATTTCACTATGTTACATTTATTTTATGCCAATAATTGTATTCCTACTGTCTTTTTTCATGACATTACACAAGTTCTTTGATATGGATACCTGCAGAGTGTAATCATGAAATATAGGCCACCTCTTCACCTGTGCTAATATCCTACATGAGTAAATATCTTGGTACAGGTTTGGTTCCTCCAATAGAATAACCTAAAGCAGTTTATCCTTCCACACATAGACATATTGTAAAGTGTAATTTATATTAAAGCCGTGACAAAAACATGTTTTCTCCCAGTTGACCTTTTTCCAGTGAAGCAAAAATAAAAATACTGCCATTTTTGGAAAAAGTTGGTATATTTGCGATCCACAGGATATGGCCTTTGTAATCCAATGGAAATAGACAGTTCACTCCAATTTCCTGACTCATTGCAAATGGTAAAGCCATGAAGATATTCAACAGCAATTTATCTTTCTAGAAACAAGGTCACTCGAATTCCGAGCTCCTTGACATGTGAATAATTCTGTAATGTATTCATGTTAGGTCACATTTTTCTTGATCCTCAGCTGTGTCTAATTTGGCTTCAGTGATTGGCTGACCACCTTTTCTTGAGGTCAGCTTTTTATTGAATTTGTCCCATGAAAATCATTGCACGTATCACTATTCAACAGAAATCACCATTGCCTTGCAAAAAAAAGAAAACGGATCAAAATAAAAGAATACGATCTGTGTCTTTCTTTCAAAGCAACATATTATATCGGTGCAAGTTACAATTTTAGTAACTTTAGTTGAATGTTGTGGTTTCAGGTCATTTTACTATCAAGTGTTAGCATTAACCCCTTTCTATAGATTTCAATTACAGTCTTCTACACTGTGACAGCTTGGCGGTGTTTCCTGACTGGGGGGTGGAAGTGAAATAACACTGGCTGTGTGCCTTTGGGTGATGACACCAGATGGATTCATGTATGCAGGGCAATTTTATAAAGAATAACAGACTATAAGTGACTATTTCGTAACAATGTCTTAAAATAAACATTTACATTTATTTTCAACATTTGAGAAAATGTATTCTATGGCAGCGATGCAAGCTACTGTGTGTCCATGCGAACATGATGTTCATTTTGATTGCATAGAAAACATTTATTTGTCTTCCCGCTTTTTTTATTTTCGTGCCATTGTTTACTTAGTCTGTTTGGTTAGGTTGCATGATACATTTGGAGTCATTTAACATTTTATTGGATGATTTGTAGTTTGGTCTGAATAAGTATTTACAAAGATATGTTGGAAGTGAAGAAGTTTAACCTGACACACATCCACTTTTGATATTGTACCTAGCTTTAGTTTTCACAAGTCATGGGCCTATTGGCCTAATATTACATCTGATATTAAATATTGCAGTGATTTCAATTTGTCCAGAGAATATAAGACATTCTTCAAATGTTTTGAAGGAAAACAATTTTACTCCTGCTGGCTGACTAAAGAAAAACTTTACAGTCTATATTCCAGAAAGGTATAATAATATTTTTGACAATAAACATGCGGAATAATACAAATAACCCAGCATGAATGGCGCAGAATCAAAAACTGAACAGCTGTAATGTCTAGAAGAGAAATAGCAAGCAAGGGCTTTTGTGTGTCTGCTTGTGTTTAGTATTGGGGGGGTAAAAGGGGTTAAGCCTCTGGAGAAGACGGAGGTTAAATCATCATGAAGATTGAAGCCCTACAGTGCAACTGCAGGTATCCACCACTATAAATAATGAGCCTATAGGCCGATGCCACAAAGGCAGTTTGCAGATCTTCCCTCTCCTACCGCCCACTGTACACTCTCTCTCTCCAACACACGCACGCACGCACGCACGCACGCATACACACACACACACACACACACACACACACACACACACACACACACACACACACACACACACACACACACACAAGAGGTGGGAGTGGATGCTCGTGTAGCTGCTGGAAGCCGGTATGGGATAATCATGCGTGTCTGGCTCCGGGCGTTGATGCAGCTGCCGTTGCGGGATCCGGACTGGACTCGGGGCGCAGGGTGGGTCTAGTTCCCGACTGGAGCGATCTGGACCTCATGTCGATGTTATCAAGCATTCCGAGAAAGACGAGGGCGATGGCCGCGAGAGGAGTCGGTGCAGCTCTTTGAAACGTCCAGCCGAGAGAGAGAAATCGACCGTTTCCGCCGATGGAGGACAGAATTGGCCGGTATTAAAGCGCAGCGCCGGTGTGGAATAACTTGGAAAAAGGAGGGGGGGAGAGAGGATAGCCCTGGTAGGATATCGAGGGATCTTCACTTGTTTTTTCTTTATGTTATTTTTAAACTGGGATAGAGATAGACACGCACCTGGAAGAACGGCTCACTTTTGCATCGGTAATTAGGAGCCTCCTTGGAGCTAGAGGCAGCCGCATCCGAGAGACCAACCGGGGGGGTGGGAGACTTGGATGGAGAGGGCGCAGTGAGGCACTGAGAGAGCGGCGTGCGGTGTGTAGGAGGAGACGGAGGGAGAACCGGGCAGTTTAAAGGCACGGGGAGCCAGGAGAGGCGCGGCGGCTCCATGAGCGGCTCCTGCCAGGACAGAGCGCCCAGAGCCAAGCCGGAGCGTCTCCACCGCCGCGGGTAGAAGCCCGGGCCAAAGGACGGCGGCCAGTTTGGAAGTTTTGATGCATATGATCACAACCACCATGATTTTTATGATTCTTGGTGCTTCAGTTGTAATGGTAAGACATCTTCACCTCCATCAGCCACGATACGTTTTTCTTTTCTAATTTACGCACCGAGGCTAATATTCAGATCATTACAATTGTTGCGTGAAAGCACCTTACAGCAGGCCTATGAATGACATGTGGAAGTAGGTTAGCCTACCTATAATTAACTGCTGTCATAAATAAATAATCTAAGTCCGTTTGGAGGAAGGAGCCCCCCCCCCCCCCCTCTCCCTCCCCTTTTAGAATCAGGAGGATCTGCCAAGGCTATTTTCTCTCCTTTTTTCCCTTCATGATCCTTATTATTGTTGTTATTTATCCTGATAATGATGAGGAGAATAATTCGCTGTCTGCAGGAATAACCTAGCCTATTTGCTTGACATGTCCCAGCTGACTTGCATGGTTCTTTGCAGGCGATAGCCTGTTTAATGGACATGAACGCACTACTGGATCGCTTTCACAACTACATCTTACCGCATCTACGAGGGGAGGACCGCGTCTGTCACTGCAACTGTGGAAGGTAAATGCCATCATCCTCGCTCAATATTTTGGGATAAACATTGTGCTGTGTGTGTTTTATTTTTTTCACCCGTCAATTGTTAATTGCTGAAGAGGCCTCGAAGATTTGTGGCGGTGAAGCCCCGCACAGATTGTATCTGTGCGCGTACATAGCGAGATGTTTCATTATTTGCTCTAGATATGACAGTTTGCTCGTGCTGTTTCTTTTTATACACCGACTGCGAAGATTTCGCCTTTTGCTGCATATACGAAGGTGTGTGTCGGAGCCATAAATAGGTAATGAACTATGAGCAATATGAGGCCGTTCAAAAACAATCAGAGCATCAAGTGCGCTACGCAGGGCTACACGGCGACAATATCAACCTGCTGGCTTTATAGGGATCGTATGAGCGCTAAAGTGAAGTGATTATGGCTTAAGAATTGCTACGATGCTGCTCACCAGCCTACCTGCTGTTTGCAGGTTGGAAACGGGGAGGAAAACAGCAGCAAGACACTCAATAATAAATAAATCCGAATTAAATCAGCAGTATTGTGCATTTTTCCACCAACAGTAGGCATGTAATGCAGGCTGTAGGCTGTGTGGATGACACGAGGGGCCTCTGTTTTTTTCTAGTCTTGAATCTACAGTGCCCTAAGGGAACGGCAACAGTGTTTGGAGTCTTTTTATCCAATAGACCCACACCTATATGTCCTCATATTAGATCCTGATGAAACCATGTCCTGCAGGCAGCCATTGTGTAAGGAAAAAGGGAAATGTCACCATTCATGTTGGTGCAAGGCTGAGCAGATGCACATTAAAACAAAACAGCAGTGTATACTGTGCATGCTGCAGTGAGGGGGTAGATACTAGCAGTTCATTGGCAGCATTATGAGGCCAGTTCTACAGTGTTTATTTTATTTTTGAGCCTGTAAATCCAGAAATGGGTCTTCATCAGGTGCTAGATTGTCAGAGAGGGGATAATCTGAGGCAACGTTTGGAAGGGCTTCTCACACACACTGAAGGATGTGATGTGATTTTTTTTCAGGTTTTCAGGTTCACACAGTGTCTTTCACTGACCTGGAAACACTCCTGAATGGGAGTCGGTCATCAGTTTTCACATTAAACAGCAGAAAGAGCAGGATATGTGTAGGAATGCAGCACCTGAGCTTGGGTTTTCACTCACCTGCCCTTCCATCCATTAGACATGGAGGTGTCGTGGCGCCCACAGCGCTCACCTTATCAGGCTTGAGGACACGGCCAGTGTCATTTTATTTGGCAGCCTCTGTGCTGTGATTTGGATGTAGTTGTAGCCTCTGTGACGGGGCCCCTAAGCCTGGCTGCCTCTGTGGCAGCAGGGGAGAGACGTAGGAGTGGAGTTTGTGTATTGCTGGGTGCACACTGCTGATTGGTGTCATGCTGTTGGGGGAGTCTGCAGGATAGTTGTCCTACAAGGTGATCTAAATCCTTTCATTGGGGCATTTTCATTCTAAATGTTGACAGAAAAATGTACGGTTGGTTTCAGTTTTATAAAAGACACCAAACACATAGATTAGCTGGTGCAGGTGAACCGGACTTAAAGGGACAGTTCGATCAAATTCCAATACACATATGTTCCCTCTTACCTGTAGTTATTTTATCAATCTATATTTTTAGTGTGAGTTTCCGAGTACTGACATATTGGCCACAGAGACGTATGCCTTTTCTCATATACAATGGAATTGCAGCACCAGAGTTTATTTAATAACTCAATAACAATACCCTTTCTTTCTTTCTACCCAACTACCGCCTACCATATGACAGACAAGGTGTTGAAGCTCACTCTCACTTGGCAAGCGTGATTACTGATTTGGTAGAAAGAAACCAGTTCCCACATGGATTTGCTTACAACAAGGTCTTTGGATTATCTTGAGTAACAGGGTTATGATTTCTGGAAAGAGACTTGCTCTTAAGTTTGTTCAAGTGTTTTTTGGGCACCAAAGCCAAGTGCAATCTAGTTCCGTTATATTGGAGAGGGCAGACATCTTTGTAGCCGATTTAGCTACTTTGCAAATCACAAAAACAATCTAGATGGAAAAATACCACTGTATTTTTGGTTTAGGGGGTTAAATACATACAGGCTGCATAAACTAATCCTTTACTTTATTTAAAGGCATTTGGGCAAAAGCCTTCTTTAGGGAATAGAAAGAAACCTAGAGAAAGATTTTGGCTTATTTGTACACATAGCTTAGCTTTAATGGACCTTGGTGACTGTATGGTTTTAGTCTGTGAGGTCCAACAGGACCTCATGTGGCCCTGCTACTTCTTCACTGAGATACTTAAGATGTGTGTTTCCCTCCATATTCAGTACTAAGTGCTGCGGTGTTTCTGCAGTGCACTCCACAGGGAATTTCTGTCACTCAAACATCACGGGTGGATTTTCTGTTAATGAAGTTGCATTCCTGTAGGTGGAGATGTTTTACTGCTTCCTCAATTTACACCAGAAACAACAGTCCAGTTTACTTCCAGTGCGCAGGATTCTGCCAGTAAAAACCCACAAGACAGTGGCTGTTAAACATATTACGTGGAAAACCTGTTTTTAATTCACCATAGATCATCTAGAGAAAACACTATTGTGTTGTACAGTAAATGCAGTTAGAGTGTTTTTTTTAGTTTGACAGAAAATTAGGGCATCTGCTGCTTCAATTCTGACATTGGGAAGCAAATCCCAGATTTTAGATCCCAGAACAATGCTTAAAGGATTTTGGTTTTATCAATCCACTGTGAATCCTTTTGTTAAAAAGCAACCTCCTAAATAATCGGTCTCTTGCAAAATTGCCAAAATTCAATTTATTTGTAAAATGTCCCAATGTGTATCTGTATTCACTTCAGCATTTAAATCTCGTCCACTGCGGTCCCTTATGTTTGTCAGACAACTGCCTGTGTTGTAAGATTGGAAAACGTTTTCATCCCCTCTCAGGAGAGCGGGTCATACCAATTGTAAGATTTACAAAGTTAGATGTATCTCTTTTGTCAATGATGTACAGCATGGCAAAATGGGATGGACTGCGTTGTTGTTGAAAGGTCCTACATTAGTAAATGCAGCAATATACAGCATGCATTTTGTCCTCTAGCAGTAATGCGAGAGTCATACATTTAGTGATCTATTACAAACGTCTTTAAATGTGCAGTGAAACATTTCAATACGTGTCACCCCTTTCTTCCTGTGAGGTGCTAACACCTGGTTAGTAGCATTCAAATACCCTGTGGATTAGTGAAAAAAACCATTAAAACTTGTCTTTTATGTCTTTACTACATAAGATTCCCAGTATAACAAACCATTCTAATCAATCACAAACTATCAATACTTGTTTATCTTGGTCTTATTCATGTCTCATTCCATAAAAATGCCGTAACAACCTGTCAGCAAATCGTAATTCACATTCTGACATTATTGGCAATGCATTTCTGAGATGAAAAGAAAGCCATTAGCAACATTTTCCCTCCATTTTTCCAATAGGTTAGCAAACTGTAGCAAAAGGAATTTTAGCCCAATGACAGAAAGAAAAAACCAGCATAACCTGTAGTATACTGGAGTAAATGCTTTTCTGAAAGGCACTTTAACAGTAGTCACTGAAGGATGTAGCTGAGTGTTGCTTATTCTTATTTCAGGCTGTGAGCACAAGCCGCTCTTCTTAAACTTTTCCACCCACAGCTGCTTTAAGTGCAGTCTCAGAATACCTAAGGGTCCTTGAGAGGGCTTCAGGGGGTTCTCAGCAAAAGTGTGGATTAGTGCAATTTCAGATTGAATTCTCTAGATATCATCCAAGTTAGAATCAGTACATATAATAACTATCAAATGGCTTCAAAATACTAGAACTTAACAAACAGTGTCTATGGTCTCCAGGGTTAAGGACATTTGGAGAGGGATTTTTCAAGATTATATTTATACAGACGAGAAACAAATTAAAGTGAATATGAAGGAATTCAGGGAATCCAACATATGAGAACAAGTAACAAGAGAGAACATATTTAAAAGCCTTTAGTCTAGTGGATACATCTTTATTAGAATTTATTTTATTTTATTTATTTAAGCAAAGCCAACATGTGTCCCCCACTCTATTTCTAACCCTAACCCTTTTAAGCCCTCTGTCATACTTGTGCTTTTATTTTGGAGTGTCTGTTTTTGCCTTCCTGTTTATACATTTGTATCAACCTGATACCTTTTTCATTTGATTTGTGATATATCTGTATTTCCTTGAGTTAGCTAAGAAACGTTCATTTGTATCTTTAACTCATAAACTGATACTTTTTCCTATATCAAACACTTCCATCACTTACCCCTGTCTATCTTCCCCCAGGCATCATGTCCACTATGTAATCCCGTACGATGGGGACCATTCCTTGGTGGACTCTTCAGAGAACTACTTTGTGAGTGACAGTGTGACCAAGCAGGAGATGGACTTGATGCTGGGGCTGCTGCTGGGCTTCTGCATCAGCTGGCTGCTGCTGTGGCTGGACGGAGTCCTACACTGTGCCGTCAGGGCCTGGAGGGCGAGTCGCTACTACGGTAAGATGGACTCCGTTTTCTGGTCTGCTGCAGATACACAGCCAAACAAAAAGGGCTGTGGGGAAATGCCAACCTTAACCAAAGCCATGACAATCTTGAAATATTGGCAAGATAATTAGCCCCATGATTTGGATCCACTCTAAATTGTAACTGGTTCTTTCTTGGCCCATGATACACACTTCCAACAAGTTACAGGATATGAAATGATCTTTGTAGATGCATCCATCCACCTTGTATCTGCATGTGCAAGCAATTGCCAGGTTATACATCAGTTGGTGGACAACCTTAACCAAAGCCATGACAATCTTGAAATATTAGCAAGATGATTAGCCCCATGATTAGGATCCACTCTAAATTGTAACTGGTTCTTTCTTGGCCCATGATACACACTTCCAACAAGTTACAGGATATGAAATTATCTTTGTAGATGCATCCATCCACCGTGTATCTGCATGTGCAAGCAATTGCCAGGTTATACAGCAGTTGGCGGAGCTCTCGTAAATGACCTTCCCCCCATTGCTTGGCCCATATTTCGCTCTACTCAATGTTTTTTCTTTTCAGTTTACTGCGTCCTCTTGAAAATCATATCCAAACCTTCCAGCTGTGTGATCAGATGGAATCGAGGATTATACTTTTTTTTTTCTTTTTGGCAAGCTGAATTACTCTTGATTTGTTTTCGGGAAACATATATATATATATATATATATATATATATATATATATATATATAATATACATGTAAAAAAGAGTACCACCATTATGTTCTGACTATGGTAAACTCATTATTCACAAGATCATTATTTTACAAGACAAAATGAAAGGTTTAAGTAAAAGGTTTAGCCTGTTAGATACATGTTTTATTTGCATTGATTGGTTAAAATAACAATAGGTTAGTGTTTTTTAAATCAGGTTTGACAGAACATCCTCTGCTTACCAAAGCCTTTGTGCAACATTGTAGGAACTGTAAGGTAAACCTTAAATTATCTAATTGGGTGCACTGCAGAAGCAAAATTGTTGCAGTAAAAAAATGTTTTTATATTAATTAGTTTAAATGATAAAGATGATGCAAACGCCAACTTGCTTGAATTGAACCACAGGTAAGACTTAATCTAGATGTATCATGACATGCCTCGTGTTAAGGTAAAGATAAAATTACAGATGATGGAAATGTATTAAAATATGTCAAGTACGTCAAATTATAAAATTAAAACAAAGACACTAACTTTGGACTCCTGGACTTCCACAGCTGAGGAGGCACAGCAAACGTCGGTCTTCTAAGGTGATGAGGATAGATTTGCGAGTCACTAGAAGGGCCCTTAAAGAGGATCTCAAGCAGCAATCCGAATCACTTTGGGGTTAACAAATCAAGCAAATAAGCTGACTTAAAGCCATGAAATCAATTCTACAATTGACAGACAGTCAGTCAGAGACAAGGATTAATGTACTGTGGTCATTTCTTTCGGAGAGCCTGATTAGCCGGCTGAATAAACTATGTTGATATTTCTCCTGCAAAGAGCCCAAGTGCGTCACAACAATCAAGCTTGAAGGAGACACAAGCATGAATGACCTTCTCCAGGGCTGCAAATGAAAGACAAAAACCATCTTAGTTATCGGCCCTAGTTAAATAAAACACAATCACACCACATAAGCAAACAAAGACATACTTCAGTGTCAGTGAAGACAGGCTGAGCAGATTACACATAAGATAATTAACAGCGCTAGTATAGGGACCAGGAGGGGTTGTTAGCGTTACATAATGCAGGATACATCTATAATTCAAGGCTTAATTGGACTTTAAAACAGCAGGTCAGCTGTGATATACCCCAAGGAGAGGCTATTAATAGAAAATGATGAGGGACCCAAGATAAACCCCTGGGGGACACCACAAATGAAAACACGTTTTATCTGGTATGAAGTTAACCAGCATAACACTACATTGGTATCATAGAATCAATTCATATATAGTGGTCCACTTTGTGAAAGGCTGAGCTAGGATGAAAGAAAATCAAAGTGTTTCGTTTCAGGCAGAGTGAGTTCCCAGAGTCACTGCGGTATCAACAAGGCACCACTGTTCCTGTTCCTGGCCAGGAAATTCTTTCAGCATGTAACTGTGAAAACAAATACTCTCATTTGCATATTTTGGTATACGAACAGACTGATTAATTAAATAAGATACAGTGTACAAAGAAAACAAATCTTTAAAAGGTGCTGTTTGGGTATTTAAGCATTTAGCGGAGACATGCCAGCTGTTTCCCCAAAGCCACCAACTTGCTGCCTCTAGCTCCATGCAAAGACATCAGCGGTATTTTTTCTTTTCATGTAAGTTTTGGGTAAGGTTTAGGTTTCCAAAAAATGGCAAACTATTCCTTTAATAAATCCACAGCAATCCTATACTTTTTATAAAAATCAGTTTTTATCTTTTTATACACTAAGGCAGAAAAATGCAAGTCTTACATTACAAAATGGGAGCAGTTGGTTGAGTCAGGATGACATTTATCCATTGATGGTGAAGGAAAACATGGATTCAGAAAGATGTTTATATAATGTTTAGGCCTTTTCTCCAGGAAACATTTTTGACTTATGACAATAGGAAACACAAAGGTGTTACTATTAATATTAACACTCAAAAGTCTCAATGCTATTCCAGTGTGAGGTTCAAAAGCCGTTCCCACACACACATTTTTTTTGTGACCTCTGATAAGGTTGAAGGTGGAGGAGCTATGCTATAATTTATGTGATTGATTACAGTCCTACTTGTTAAGGGCCGAGTGGCTAAAGCTTCCTAAGACCACATAGAGACACAAAATGACCACAATGAGACACTCCAAAACAACTGCAAAGAGACAGAAAACAATACAAAAAACATGTAAAATAACTATACTTGTGAGAGTCTTGCCTGTCTGTCGCCAGGTCCCCATTGTCTCCAAATCCGCCAATGCTATGGGTTTGCATGGCCTTTTACTCAGTAATGATATTACTTTGGCTTCATCGGTAGCTGCATGTCCCAGAAATGTCATGCGTGTCAAGCTTGGTCATTGAGAACATTTTGACTAAAATTAGCACTGTTACAGAGCAGCAAGGCAGACCTGGTTTGAACTCTGTAGTTGCAGTTCAAAGAATAAAAAGATAGCAATCATTTACACGTACTATACGTTTTTACATTCACAGGAGTGCAGAAAGCCGCAAAAACATAGATTAAATGTATTGGTGTGTAAATGTGTCAATTCACATTACACTGAAGATAAGATGAATTATTGTGCAGAGTTGGACTAGAATACTTCTCTTGGGGAAATGAGGTTGTCTCAATCTCTAAAATCTGACCATCCAGATATTTGTTTGAAAAAAGCGTTAAATACACTTTTGTAATACATTATACAATACTTATATGTGATTTAACATACATCTGCTAACCACGCTGGAGAAACAGAGAGAAAATGCTTCCCTCCCACCATCTGCTGTGTCGTAGTGAAAGCTACTTTCCCACATGTACTTAAATCCAACCGAGTGTGATAGTTGCTCCTCAATTTCCTGTCCCCCGTCAGCGCTCTCTCTGAGATATCTGTTTCATTTCTCTTACCATATCTTTGTGACAGATGAACGAGGCATGTTACTTTAGTAAAGGAGAAGCAATGCAGCAGATTTAACGAGACATAATATTTGGTTTATAGTTCACCAACATTAAAAGGCTTTCAGTCAGGCTAAAGCTAAGCAGTGTGAAATCATGACATGGCAGTATGAAATCCCTCATAGTCTGGCGCTCTGTAGAAGAGACAACGCAGTGGATTCATCTCTGTTGCACTAGCAAGATGTTCGCTGATGAGCTGAGTATTAGCATCCTGGATTAAAGGGTTTCAGTTTCTCACGGTCAAGCTGTTCTACCCAGTCAGGATCAAACCCAAGGGGAAACACTCGAAGTTTTAGGTTTCGTTTAGCACAAATAAGCTAAAGTTACTGAATATTGCAACACGGTTTTTAAAAATAGGATTTTGAGGTTGACTAATGTGTCTGCGCTCTGTCTGTATCAGGCTTGTATTGTGGAGGTGGCCTGGATCCTCAGTTTTAAGGATAAAGTAGGTGATAAATGTAGCCTGGATACTTGGACTGCAATGGAAAACTCCTCGGGCAGGATAAAAAAGTATGAAGCAATGTTGGAACTTAAAGTTATGATGTGTGCTATTACCAATAGATGTATTAGGATAGAACATGTTATGTAGTATTTGGATTTTAGGTGTTTTTATGAGCTGCTACATTGTACAAGGGGTGTGAATTGTACAAGCTTTGATATATGCAGCTTTTGCTCAGAGGTGTGGAAGGTTTTGCAGCAGCGAGTCAGACAATGCTGTTTTTTCTCCAGTGCATTAGTACAATAGTGTAAAATACATCATCATAAAAAACACCCCCAGAGAGGAAGGAGCATCAATATTTATTAGCAGCAGTAGGAGTGGGGGATATGGGATTCTTCTTTTTGTACCGGGAGGGAATGCCTCTTTCTCTGTGTGTGTGTGTGTGTGTGTGTGTGTGTGTGTCAATGGTGACGTGGATCCTAGGTCCGACTAGTTTAGCCTCCCCCAGATGAGGAGTGAAGCTGAGGCTGACAGAGAAGGGAAGAGTGTGTGTGTGTGTGTGTGTGTGTGTGTGTGTGTGTGTGTGTGTGTGTGTGTGTGTGTGTGTGTGTGTGTGTGTGTGTGTGTGTGTGTGTGTGTGTGTGTGTGTGTGTGTGGTGCAGGATGGAGATGCTGTCACATCCCCACCCCCACATACACACTCTCTCTCCTCCTGAGCTATAAATAGAATGAGAGGGAGCAGCTGGAATGGCAAGTGAGAAACACACACACATACACATAAAACACACACACAGTACATTGAGATGCACATCGATTCCTATTGCCCCCCACCCTTCCCACTCCTAATTCCATCTCTTGCTCCTCCCCCTCCACTTATTGAATCTACTCCTAGACATTTCCTTTACAACGCTTCCTGATGCAACTACTCCCCCCCCCCCCCCCTTCTTATCCTTGCTAATATCTGATTACACAGTCTCTTTTGCAAAGACACCGGAGAAAGAGAAAACACCAAAATGGGAAAACCGATGACTTGGCGTTTGTACCAACCCCCCTTCCTAAAGAGCATAGCAATTGTGCCTCCGCATTTTTTTCTGCCCAGCATTACCATTTCTCCCGGCTCCATCCCCATCCTTTTATTCAAATGAGAGAAATCTGTCTTCGTTGCCCCTTTTCCTTTGGATACCCTTCAGAGCAGTCCTTGTGGACAGCATACCCATTCACAGCTATAAATAACTCACTCTCTCCCCCCTCCTCTCCACCCAACACCTCCACCTCCACCACCACCCCTCCCTTTGCTCACCCTGTAGCAGGGCCATTTGCTTCTGGGTTTGCTGTCTGGGGCTCTCCCCTCTCTTCTGTCTCCGTGGACCCGGCTCTGCTTCGCCGGCTCCGGTTTATAACCCGACAAGCTCCAACATCTTCTCCGCCATTCCCCTCTTCACGTCATGACACCCCCACTCAAGTCAGATCGCTGATTTCTCGGCAGGCCTGTGTGATCTGTATGTACAGCACGTTGGCGGCAGAAGGCAGATACCATTTGACACTTCAGCCTGTAAAATCCTCGCGACTGTAGATAAATAAATGATGCCGGGATGCAGGTCACATGTGCAACAGCTCTGGAGACAAATGTGAAAAATCAAGGGCAACATCACGGTGTACTTGAAGAGATTGATGCTTTTTAGTGTCTCATCCAATATTTCAATTTTCCAATCTTTCATCTAGTCTCTGTCCGTCTGACCTTACTTACTGTGAAAATATAATCCTTACTTCCCAGAATTACATTGTTAGAGGTCTGATGTCAAACATTAGCTTGTCTAGTTTGAGGTCTGTGTTGAGCTTTAGCCCACTTCTAAACATCAATACATCTGATTCTGAGTCATATTCTGGAATAAGGTTTCATGAAGATATTTTATGTATTGTTTACAATTAAATTAAAGCTACAGTAGGCATTCATTTACATCATTTGGTAAAAGTTCAATAATAACCTTTCAGAATATTGTTATTCAAGTGGCCTAAGAGAAACGAGACTTCCGCACCACCTCTTGGCTCTGTTTTAAGGCTTTAGAAAATGTGGCCAACATTGGGGGACTTTGACCAATTAAAGGTCATTTCAGACAGAGAGATCCTATTGGCTGTTCTACAAATGCAGAGGCGCGCGTATTTCCCTTCAGTGTAAGCCTAATACAAAAGTCGAATATCCTTTAGGAAAATGTTGCTATGCATTGGCAATAACTGCCCACTACGCAAAGTAATCTACAAAGGAAGAAGGATTTATCTAAAAGAGAGTGTTAGCAGATTTAGACTTATACCTTTTGTCTCCTGCAGCAGAAAGGTGAATATTCTCAGCAGTTCAAGTTTAGCCATTCATCACGGCGTTATTTATGCACACATCTCAAGAGACTTGAGGACAGAGAGAGAAGGCGAGTGACATCCAACGGTCTTATACCCCAGGTAGTGACATCACAATCATGTGGTACAGCGCTAACCAATGAACACAGTAGTAGTCGCAGCTAGTTACCTAAACAATATGGTTCACATGGAGTCATACACTATACATGTCTGTATGTTATACCTCAACAGAGAGTCTGACAATATTAGCAGTGTTTTAGAGCTGGAGGCAATGTGGCTAACTGTTCAACTGTTGCCAAAACGTACAGCTACAGCTAGCTAACAGCTACATTAGCAGAAGGCTAAACTATTTAGTAACATTTTCTACCAATCTCTAAAGCGCTTTGCAGATATTTTAAAGTCTAAAATCACAGAAAACATGCCTACATCTCATAGAATTCAGTTCATGATAATGTTGATGATAGGAATTAATAATACAGGTTATGAGTCCTTTGCAGTTTCCGTCCGTTTGGAGGGTATTGGAGGACTTTTACCGAATGAATGCTGTAATTTAAAATTCTGGCATGCACAGTTTTAAATACATATTCAACATTTATCTCAGAATGGTGATAAGAAGTATAATTGAAGAAAAAGTATTGAAGAGATTGACAAAATAACGAGCCCCCATCATTTAAAAATAAATAAATAGAGAGCCAATATCAGCCTTTAATCATACATTCTTAAAGCAGCATTACGGTAGAAAATGATTGTTGAGAAAGCATATACTCATTCACTTGAACATGGAGAAGGACAATTTATTTCACAGCAGGGGCGGACTGGCCATTGGGAATCCCGGGAGTTTACCCGGTGGGCCGGTGTTCCGGATTAACTTGTTTCCCGATCAGCTTGTTTCCCGATCAACTCGTTTCAGTGGGGTGCGTGGCTTTCGACTGAAATACACATTTCGATCGCTTTCTTCTGTCGTTTACATACATCTTTTGGTATATTTGGCTTCTTAGGAACACGTTGATGCACATCCAGTACCAGTGTGTGAGGTTGTGATTACGATGGCGATATCCGGACGCGAACACCGAGGACTACAACAAGACAAACGAGTTGCTCGAATAAATCATTTAAACCAGCTATTGTTGCCAGACTTATTACGGAATATCGTAGTTAATGTCCAAGTCCATCTGTGTATACCTTCAGAGAGCCTCCAAGTGAAGCACACGGTGTTTACTCACAGTTTGAAAGCAGCGTGGAGAAGTCTTCATCTGTGTTAAACTGTGATCCTCCCAGGGAACTGGGACCCGCCCACGTTAAAATGTGACCCGCCCAGGTTAAATTGTGTTACGATTTCTGTGGCTATCTACCAGCGATCATGTTTAATATGAAAGACTAACCACACATGTATCCCTTATAAAAACGGTATTGTGCAGCACTCATCCAGATAACATGTGACTGTTACCTGGTTTTGCAAAGATAGCAGCAGAACTGTCATTGGTGATATTTAGACTTTAAAATGCTGCTTGGTCATGAATGTTGGTGTCGGCAAACAATATTACGAATCCTCTATTCAAACATAATATTCAATGTGCATCGATATGAAAATAACAAAAAAGTTCATGCTGGACTCAAACCCGAGTCCCAACAGTAAAGATCAATCATGCCCTGCGCGTTACGAGTGCGCCACAAATTATCACGTCTTAATAATTCACCACAGCTCATTTTGTTACATTAACATTGTCAACAAGTTCTAGAAAAATGCAACCCGACATCATATTGATAATAATATATGATACAAATGTAAGACTGACAACAATAATAGTTAGTAAAGGATTTATTGATGTGAATGTTTTGAACAGTGAATGCTTATTGTAAATCGCTTTGGATAAAAGCGTCAGCTAAATGCAATGTAATGTAATGTGATGTAACAGGCATCAACACAGCGACTGGATTTATTGTTCTCTGGTGATCTGTTAGGACGTGTTGAATAGTCTTCATCTGTGTTAAACCGATCCTCCCAGGGAACTGGGACCCGCCCAGGTTAAAATGTGACCCGCCTAGATTAAACTGTGACCCGCCCATGTTAAAATGTGACCCGCCTAGATTAAACTGTGACCCGCCCATGTTAAAATGTGACCCGCCTAGATTAAACTGTGACCCGCCCATGTTAAACTGTTACGATTTCTGTGTTAAGTGTTCACTGTTCAAAACATTCACATCAATAAATCCTTTACTAACTATTATTGTTGTCAGTCTTACATTTGTATCATATATTATTATCAATATGATGTCGGATTGCATTTTTCTAGAACTTGTTGACAATGTTAATGTAAGAAAATCAGCTGTGGTGATTTATTAAGACGTGATGATTCGTGGCGCACTCGTAACGCGCAGGGCATGATTGATCTTTACTGTTGGGACTCGGGTTTGAGTCCAGCATGAACTTTTTTGTTATTTTCATATCGATGCACATTGAATATTATGTTTGAATAGAGGATTCGTAATATTGTTTGCCGACACCAACATTCATGACCAAGCAGCATTTTAAAGTCTTAATATCACCAATGACATTTCTGCTGCTATCTTTGCAAAACCAGGTAACAGTCACATGTTATCTGGATGAGTGCTGCACAATACCGTTTTTATAAGGGATACATGTGTGGTTAGTCTTTCATATTAAACATGATCGCTGGTAGATAGCCACAGAAATCGTAACACAATTTACCCTGGGCGGGTCACATTTTAACGTGGGCGGGTCCCAGTTCCCTGGGAGGATCACAGTTTAACACAGATGAAGACTTCTCCACGCTGCTTTCAAACTGTGAGTAAACACCGTGTGCTTCACTTGGAGGCTGTCTGAAGGTATACACAGATGGACTTGGACATTAACTACGATATTCCGTAATAAGTCTGGCAACAATAGCTGGTTTAAATGATTTATTCGAGCAACTCGTTTGTCTTGTTGTAGTCCTCGCTGTTCGCGTCCGGATATCGCCATCGTAATCACAACCTCACACACTGGTACTGGATGTGCATCAACGTGTTCCTAAGAAGCCAAATATACCAAAAGATGTATGTAAACGACAGAAGAAAGCGATCAAAATGTGTATTTCAGTCGAAAGCCACGCACCCCACTGAAACGAGTTGATCGGGAAACAAGTTGATCGGGAAACAAGTTAATCCGGAACACCGGTACCGAAGTGGCCGCTCGGACAATTCACTAGCACTCACTGAGTCTCCGAAATCCTGAATTCAGTTTTATCTGCTCTTGTATGCACAATGAGAAAAGCAAGACAATGTTTTTTCTAATACATCACATACACAGCAGTTACACTTTGTCAACTTGTGACTGGACATGTGACATTTATTGTGACATATTAATGATACTTTCTGTTGCACGGCTGTAGAGGGGGTTTCCTTCTTATTTGAACTCGAAAGTACTTTCTTGCCAATTTTCCTCCTGTTTGTCTTTCAAGAATTGGCATGCGTTCATGTTTTTGTGTTTACAATACTCAGACTCTTATTATCATACTGACCTAGTTATGTCATATAAAGGCAAATAAGTATGAGTTAAATGTTTGGCAACATCTTCGTTGCATGTCATCCTTATACGCCTATCTCACTCAATTCTCAAATAAAAGCCCAAAAATAAGCTTTAAAAATAAAACTTACTTTGGTTCACGTTGTTTAAGGCTGTATAATCTGTATGGTATCATTCATTTATTTTGAGTGTGATATGGTGAAAAATATTGGCCATAAATAACCCTGAGAAAATAAACATCATATAATAAACAACGCCATCAACTTTGTTTACAGGTACCCGCTTTCTAGGCTTTTAATCTTCAATTGGGTTTTTCTTTTTCTTTAAAAGCTAAATGCAGGACTCATGTATTTTTAAAACCCATGGAGCCAACTCAGTGAAGCGCTCTATATTGCAATACACTCCAGGTTTTATTTCTGCTGTTGTAATAAAGACACTTTATAGTTTTAGGCTCATAGATGTTGTATTTCTTGACATATGTGTCTTTGAAATTGTGAGTCACCCTGTGATTCTTTGCTCTATTTTGAGGAATTCACATGATAGAAACTTTAGAAAGGGTAATGATTTTCAAAAGACGACCAATTCATTGGCATATCCATCAGAGGTGGATAAAGTTTGGCAAATATCTAGTGTTAAAAGACAACTTCAGCTATTGATCACACACTAATGCTTACCTCCTCTGACCATCCTGTCCTCTTCTCCTTCTCCAGATACTCCGTCCTGGTCATGGCTGCCCCAGTTCTGCAACCTTCGAGATCTCCGTCGCCGAGCCCAGCTCAGACAGCTGGAGGACTCCAGTGGCAACATGGTCCACATCAAGCAGAAGCTCTACCACAACGGTCACCCTAGTCCCCGCCATCTCTGACTCTAAAAAAACAAAAAAATATTCCTCCACCCCATTCCCTATTTTCCTTTCCAAAGCCTCTCACCCCCTTTCCCGAACTCCCCCTTGGCCAGCTGTTGCGTCAGAGAACCTGGAAAACTGCCCCTCCCACTGTTCACAACATGGCCCCCTTAAAACCCTGTGACACAACTTTCTTATGACTAAACTTGACTCCTGTCAGCACTAAAAAAAAAAATCCAAAATGGAACAAGATGATTATTTGTTGCCACTGAAATCTTGTCTAATGTCCATGTCCACCATCGTGGGAGGAGGAAGAAAAAAAAAAACATTTTTAAGGGTGTTTTTTCTGTATAGAGACATTTTCTGTGTTCATTGTTAAACTTGGCATGCTCTTTTAGAACAGGGTAAGATGTGGGCAGCGTATTGGAACGGGGCGGCAAAGACGGGTTCAGGATTTTCTTTTTTCTTTAATGGGTGGGATTGGGACTTTGTTGGTGTTGGGAAGGACGAATCAGATTGGTGGGTGGGTGGGTTTTTGTGATGGCTAGATTGCTGCTTCTGTACATAGTTATAAATACAGGCAAGGGGGATTTAACAGTCTTTAAGAAGAGGGTGCGTGGGGGGATTTTTGTCGTTCAATAGAAAACCTAAATGATGGACTGTGTGGTTAAAGATTATAGGAATGGAACTGGAAAACGAGTCTGTTTGAAAACTGGATGTGAAACCATGTGATTTCTGCTAAAACACAGATTAATTAGCTTTGTTACTTAGTGAATTAAATGAATGTATTATTTTTTCCTGTAAATATGTGAGGGGGAGGGGAGCGTGTTCGGTTGTGGTCGGGGTTCTCTTTGCAATATTACCATTATTTTAGTCGACACGGGAGGAGAAATAAATGCCAGCCAAGACGAGTTCAATACACACACACCCCTCCATCTTCCCTACACTGTGCTCAACAGCGTAGTTCAATTTTCTTTATCCAATTCCCTCTCACTTATCAGGAGCAACCAGCCTATCAGCAGAGGGAACCCTCACCCAGCCCCCCCTCGTCCTCTCTGTCCAGACATTGCTGTTGTGAGGATGAAATGTCTGTTTTATTAAAAGTGCCATTGAAGCACAACAGTGACCTCTGATGTTTGATTGTGTCACTCCAATCCTGTGAGCGAAGATGGGAACACATTCTCATAGCGAGAGGTTATTTCAGAGCAGCAACAACAACAGGCAGATTATACAGAGGTCCTGCTGAAAACTTCAGTTTGGTTTGTTATTATTCCGACATAAATGTCCTAAGCACTGACTAACAACACTTCTGAAATGACTAACAATGCCAATGGCATGCTGACGCTACTGAGAAAAGCCCTTCACTATTATCAACAGCAGGATATGACCCATTGCAGTGGCAGCGAGGGTATTTTTTTCATCTTGGCTGATACTCTTTAGCATATAATATACCTCTTATCTGCATGCAGTCCGAATATTAACTTGGTTTTCCATCATTCTTTGAAAAGATGAACTACGACAGAAACTAATAACTATTTTTATAATTGATTAATCTCATAAATTCAACCCTTATATTGTAATACAATAATGTAAGAGAATTGTTTGTAGTGTCTAACAAGCAGTCTCAAAGCAACAGATTACAAATATTTAAAACTGAGAAAAGTCAAAAATAAATCCTCACATCTGAAAAGCAAAATACACTAACACATGTATTACCGAATCATTTGGAAGTTTTCTCTTGATGCGGTCAGGAATTTGATTGCATCAATGATGCAGTTTTTATTTTCTTGTTCAGCACATCTTCGAGGAAAAGTTACCTGGGTCTAAAGCGTAAGTGTAAAACACTCTTATTTCAACAGTAGTAGACAACAAAATGTGAGTAACTTGAGCATTGTTGGAGACTAGCTTGACTACATTTAAATAATCGGCTGGCAGAACCCACAGTCATTTTATGAAAGGTAAAAAACTTGTCAAGGGCAGGTCTGCAACAGCACTCTTACTAAGAAGTGCCAGGAAAGAAATGTTCTGAACCAACATTTTTACAGAGGTGCTTTTGAACTCTTGCCAGTACCGGTCAGCAAACACATGAGAACTACCCTTTCAGAGGGCACACTCTCAAAATGTCACACAGCCAGATTTTGAAAACGACAATGGCAACCAAAAGAGAGAAAGAAAGAAAGCAAAAATGCAATACATAACAATTGTAGTGGTCCACAAATGCTTTTACTCAGACCTTGAAGCCGTTCACAGTAATTGTGTTAAACATTTTGATAGAATAGCAGACAGACTACAAAGTAAGTGTTTCACACCTAGCGTTAACAGCATTTCATCAACATCAAGTGATCATTTCTTTGGACTAGGCTTGGCTTGGGGTTTGTCCTTGTCATCCCCACTCTGTTCATTTGTAAGAGGCTTCTCAGTTTCTACTTCTTCAGTGCTGGTCTGAGAGGCAGCCGACTTCTCAGTGGCTGGACTTGTTTGGGCACCAACCTCAGCAGTCTCGGGCAGTTTCACATCTTCTGTAGAGACAGTGTCTGCGTCCTTGGTTGTCAGGAATTCGGCTTCCTTTGAAACCTCTTCTGGTGTGACTTCGGCTTCCTTGGTAACCTCTTCTGGTGTGACTTCTGCTTCCTTGGAAACTTCTCCAGCTATGACTTCTGCTTCCTTGGAAACCTCTGCAGATGTTACTTCAGCTTCCTTCGAAACTTCTGCAGATGTTACTTCAGCTTCTTTGGAAACTTCTGCGGCTGTCAATTCCGCCTCTTGGGAAACTTCTGCAGATGTGACCTCGGCCTCCTTGGCAGCAATCTCTGTAGCCAAAGTCTGAACCTCTGTGGTAGACCCAATGGCAGAAGTCTGAGACTCCTTGGCTTCAGTTTCTGTTGAGATTAATTCAGCTTCCTTGGCAGCTGTCTCAGCAATCAAAGGTTCAACCTCCTTAACAAGCTCTGTAGCAATACTCTCGGACTCCTTGACCACATCTGTTACAACCTCTTGGGCCTCTTTAGTAATCTCTAAAGTTTCAGACACAGTTTCCCCCAAAACCTCATTTGAGTCCTTGACAACCAAACTTTCTACAGCTTCGACCTCCTTGGCGACTGCTGCCTCAATCTCCTCACTGACGGTTGCTACGGCATCAGCAACCCTGGCCACATCAGTTGCTATTACTTCAGCCTCTTGAGCCACATTGCTTGCAATTTCTTCTGGAACGTTTGCTGTATCAGTTGCTACTACCTCGGCAACTTTGATGGCTTCAGATTCTACAGCAGCAATGATCGTGGCAGTGGACTCGGTTTCTTGGACTTCAACGACTGGTTCCGGGACAACATTAGAGATGACGGCATCTAATTTCTCCTCCTGAGCAACAGTAGTGACTGTTGTTTCCGAGTGTGCTAGAACATCTGTTTCCTCCTTGACTGCTTCAATGGCCTCGGTCTCTCTACTAACAGCAACGGTCTCTTTGGCGCTGGAAGCTGGTATGCTCTCAGCCTCTATAACTTCAGCGACTACTTCTTTCACCTCAGGCACAACAGTGTCTGTAGCTACAGCTGTACCAACAACCTCAGTTAGGTCCTTAATGGCTTCAACCTCTTGCACCAACGGAGCAGCAGAGGCTGTTTCAACAATGGTTTCAACTGCAATAGCTTCACTTTCTTTTACCAAAGTGGATGCTTCTTTAAGGATAGCTTCTGCCTCTAATTCTGTAGGCAGAGCAGCTGTTTCCACCTGGGCAGCGCTGCCCACAACATTAATGAGGGGAAGGACTTGTTGTATAGTTGGAGTTGTGTCTTCGGTTTGTGCAAGTGAAGCAACTTCCTGGGCTGTGACTTCTGCAGCCATTTCCTTAGGGACAATTACACCAAACTTGCCAACACTTGCACCTGCTTCCATAAGCAGCCAATCCATTTTCTGTGCATGCTGCTTGACGGCTTCCTCAACTCTTGAGTCAATCATTGCTTCGGTCAAAACTCCATCTTCAGAGGAGTATGCGGCAGCCTTCAAGGAAAACAAAATCAGTACAAAGGTTTGCTTTAGATTTTTTACAAAGCAGATTCATATTTTGTGTCATCAGGCTGTTCAACTCACCTGCCAGGCCACACCAAGTTTGGAGATTTCACGACCAGACATGCCTTCTGCTTGCACTGCAATTTCTGAACACTTCTGGCCATAGTCGAACTGAGTTAATTTTAATCTCCTGTTGAATTAAAGCACAAGACGTTTGTATAGGAGATAAGGCTTGAGCTTAGCTTTTTTCTGATCATTGATCCTCTGCACATTTACTGGTTTTAACTGTCCAATACACTTTATAACAGCTTCTGTGCTAAACTTCCTGAGGACTTAAACAACATTTAATAAAGCAATAAGTAAGGATTCAGACACAACTTTGGTTTCAGGACGGAACACATTACAAACAACATTATGCAACCGGAGCCAGTAATGCAACCTCGAGAGACCAATTATTTCATTTGCAGTAGAAAATATCCTCTGCAACAGAACTGCAGCAGTAGCTGTTTGAAATTAATATACAATAAGTGTACTCACTGTCTTCCTGTAGTGGCAGGACCCAGCACAAATTTGTCGAAATACAAGCGCACTAATCTTTCCCTCTCTTCTTGACCAGGTAACGCAAAGTTTACGATCTCATCAATGCGGTCATTAATGGCCCAGTCGAACTGCTCTGGCTGGTTACTAGCAAGCACCAGCATGAACCTGAAGAGAGAGAATGAGACTGTTTAGACCCAGCCAGTGACCTTTTCATTCATGGCAATGACCTTTTCACGCCAAGCCATGCACAGCGAATCACGTAAGATACCGACTTGTTGCTCTGCTCCCCAGTGCGGTAGAGGAATGCATTCAGGGTGGCTCTGAGGTCCTCACTGATTTTCTCCTGCAATGCAAAAATCATGACTCATGAATATATGATGAAAACACAGGGCATCATCACCATGCATATGGTAACAGCTGAACTCACTGAGGATCGCTTACGCAGGAACGCATCGGCTTCATCCACGAAGAGCAAGACGCTGCAGAGAATAAGAGAACATCAAAGGGAATGTGCTTAAAAAAAACTGCCATTTTGTATGTAAATCCCCTTACTTTAAATCAGAGCAGCAAGATAACGGCAGCTTTGTATGCAACATGAAATACAGTCTACACTAATGAACTCTCAGAGTCAATATTCAGAAGATGATACACTTTATAGCACTAATTTATTGAGTGTAAATGAAGCATATTAAAGTGTTGTACCCTCGCCTGCTGGTGCTGGCCCAGTCAAACACCTTGTGCATGGCAGTGACTCCATCGCGCCCCAAGGGTGCCACGTCCCCACCTGTCATGATGGCATAGTCCATCCCTGAATGGAGAGCCAGTTTCTGAAAGGCAACAGAATGTGCTTTGTTTAAAAAGGAACAGAGAGGCAATAAAAGAAAAATAGAAATGCACAACAGTCTTAAAAATATCATGTAACAATTAAGCTTAATATACTGCTTTACAAAGGGGCGCCATCTTTAATTAATGAAAGAAATATACTCAAAATGTTTCAAAAATATTGATTAAATGTTTTCAACCAAAAAAGGAAAAGAAAAGAAAATCCAAAAGCCAGTCATACCTTGGCAAAGAGTGTTTTTCCAGTTCCAGGGGGGCCATACATCAGGATGTTTCTGTACAAGCCTTTGTTTTGCCTGGTGTTACGAGTGGCGATGGCAATGTCCCTTACTCGTTCCTCCAAATTGGCCTGTGTAATCAACAATTCAATGACAGCATTTTTCACAAAGTCTTAAAAAGAGCATTTGAATGTTGAATTTAAAATATATCAATAAAATCCATGCAGGGTAAATAACTCACGCTGAGAACCACGCCCTCCAAGGCATCCTGAGGTCTGCTTCTCAGACGCTTGGTTGTCTACAAATTAGAATAAGGGAGTTGGATGGTGACAAATCATTTAATGGCTAAAACAGTCATAATTATTGTGTCTAATAAATATTTTAATATAATTTCTTATTATCTAGCCATAATATACAGAACATCTACATGAATCCTTTAACACTTTTTTATTCTGGTTTGCTATAGATATATAAAGCTATGTTTAGTCTAAAAACTGATTTTGGGCGATTTTTTTAAATACCCCTCACATATAGTCAATTTAGAAGGAATACCTGAATATATTGCAGATGTCCCATGGATAACACATCGATTTTAACAATGTCTGGTAAAAAAAAAAAAATGTTGATGAACTACCATGATTTACAGGCCGAAGTAAAAAGATCTCAATTAAAACAAGGCTCGAGAAAATGTTCAAATAAAACTAAATAATCTCTATGTGGATATATGCTGCCTGCATCTACTTCGTTAGCAAAATATGGTTAATTTGATCAGCAGGTTCAACCAAAAACATGATTAGTGAAAACATGGAAATAAGTATGTATATTGACCGTGATTGGGTGTTTGATGCCTTCTACAACAGTTATCCTGGAGGTCTCTCGGACCAGTGATGGTTTCCCAAGACGAGACTCTATGAAGCGGCCGGCCACCGCTGTGGCATTCCTGGCTGAATACACTCCTGCTGCCAACAGAGTCAACCCAGCAACCTGTGGATAGGCCAAACCACGCATCTTCAAATATACTGTACAGCATGAAGACCACAGCTACACATAATCCTCTGCAGTCCTCTTGTGGTGAAAGTGTGACGGATCTGACATTGATTTACCGTGGCTGTGACTTTGTCCCCGTCGGAGATGAAGGCCCTGAATCCCTCCCCAAACACAACTCCTGCCGTCCTGCCGGGAACAAAACACAATTATCACACTGGCTGCCTCCAATGTGGAAACCTCGCTTGCTGACACCCTCTGGAATTTCACTTCCAGCTGAGGGAGATAGGAGATATATGCCAGTTACTCTGAGGATTAAGGAAATTCATTTTGCCCTCACTTTATAGATTCAAGGACAGTTTGTCTGTGTTCAGCAGCTTTCAGGCGAATCTGTTCCCTGATGATGTCTGCGTTCTCCCTCTCCACCTGGGCTTGGGCTTTGGACTGCGCTTCAATGCGGAGCAGGTCGTTCTTGTGTCTCAGCTCCATTTCATGTTGAATGGTAGCTAGGAGAAAGAGGCAGATTTTATTAACTACATTCTTTTGACCACTTCTGACAGGGATGTATATTTGATTTACTTTAACTAGTGTGGAATAACCTAACACCATGGCAAAACTACACTGAACAAAAATATAAACGTAACACTTATGTTTTTGCTCCCATTTTTCATGAGATGAACTCAAAGATCTAAAACACTATTTTCTACATACACAAAATAACCATTTCTCTCAAATATTATTCACAAATCTGAAAAAATCTGTGATAGTGAGCACTTCTCCTTTGCCGAGATAATCCATCCCACCTCACAGGTGTGGCATATCAAGATGCTGATTAGACAGCATGATTATTGCACAGGTGTGCCTTAGGCTGGCCACAATAAAAGGCCACTCTGAAACGTGCATTTTTGCTTTATTGGGGGGGTCTGGGGGGGTCCGAAAACCAGTCAGTATCTGGTGTAAGGGTTAGGATTAGGGTTAGGGTTAGGGTAATGTTGTGAATTGAGTGGCCCATGGTGGTGGTGGGGTTATGGTATGGGCAGGCGTATGTTATGGATGATGAACACAGGCCACTCGATTCACAACATTACCCTAACCCTAACCCTAACCCTAATCCTAACCCTCACACCAGATACTGACTGGTTTTCGGACCCCCCCCAGACCCCCCCAATAAAGCAAAAATGCACGTTTCAGAGTGGCCTTTTATTGTGGCCAGCCCAAGGCACACCTGTGCAATAAACATGCTGTCTAATCAGCATCTTGATATGCCACACCTGTGAGGTGGGATGGATTATCTCGGCAAAGGAGAAGTGCTCACTTTCACAGATTTTTTCAGATTTGTGAACAATATGAGAGAAATGGTTATTTTGTGTATGTAGAAAATGTTTTAGATCTTTGAGTTCATCTCATGAAAAATGGGAGCAAAAACAAAAGTGTTGCGTTTATATTTTTGTTCAGTGTAGATTGAACTAATTAAAAAAAAGTAATGTTCATTTGTGCTTATTGACTGTTCTAATGTGAAAATGTGGACGTTAAGTAATATATATATATATTGTCATTAGAGTGGTCTTTTACTGAAATAATAGTTATATTTTCAAGACAATGGCATTTATAACTTGGGACATAAAATGTTTGTTAAAAAATGCAGACAGATCTACTAAATTATTTATAGTTTTTGATCTATTACGTAAGCATTTTAATTTTTTATTGTCTCTTGTTTTGTTATGTTCTATTCATGTCTCCGTCTGTTCCTTTTGTTTTATTTCTAAGTGTAATATTTAACAGTGTGTTCGTCTAAAAGAGCGTATAGGGTCAGTCAACCTATAAATAAATATTAAAGCCACATTAATTCAGTTTGGAGCTTGGCCCCTTAAGAAATAACAAACATAAAATAAAAAGGATACAAATATTTATTTCTATCCTTTTATTTCACGTTATGAGTAATGTTAATACAAAGAATATATATTTAGAAGTAACATGTAAAAAGAAGTAAGAAAATTGGTATAATGAATACTTTATATTCCAGCATTCTTGTATCTTTCATTTTTTTCTTAAATATTTGCAAAAAATACATTTACTTATTTATTACTCCTCATTTATTTCCTATGACTCAAATTAAAGTATTTTCATGTCCTGATTGGTTGTTTTATTAAAATGGACCTATCATGCTATATTTTAAAAATATATTGCAGGGCCATACCTATATAAAACATGTCTGTGAAGTTTTTTTTTCAAAATAACAAACAGATCATGCATTTTAGCCATGCCTCATTTCGTTCTATTTGCTCTATTCCAGCCCTGTTTTTGCAAGGGCTGATTCTGTGGCAAATGAGCTGCAGCTGACCACAACCCCCTGCAAAGGAGGGGGGCGTGGCACAAGCGTCATATTACCATGCTGTTACCATGCTGTTACCATGCTATGCAACCCCCCAATCCCCTGATAGTTGGAGAGTTGCCAGTATAGGCGGAGCACCCCGTTTCTGACGTCAGAACAATTTCAAATCTGGATCAGTCTGTATCAGATCCGTTGCAGCCCCGTTTTTAGAGCTTTGGGTATGGAGGAAAAGAGAGAGGGTTGTGTTTTCTGACACGTGGTGAGTTCCCTGACACCGGGGACACATATTCATGTATAAAAGACGTAAAAAAGTGCATTTTGCATGATAGGTCCCCTTTAAAGAAACAAAGAAAGGATTAACCAAGCAAATAAGAGCAGAGAACGGATACAAATGTCTAATGAAGTGCTTATTCACCATTTTATTAAATACTAATGTTAATATTTTGTTTTGTCTTGCAACTCCAATGGGTGGCTGATCAAGAGCCCTATCGATGCCTGCACATTCATCATGGCCGGTCTTTGCTTGAGAGACACAAATCCTACTTATTGCATCTTTAAGTGGAGTAATAAAGACGTTTTGACATGAAATTATGAGTGGATGAATAATGTGTAAATGTATTTGGGTTTTTTTCCTACATTTTCTCATGGACTCCTGCTTCAGTTGAGAAATTGCTGTGGAATAAATAAATTAATAAATAGATCAGTGAATACTCCCTTCAGGAAATGTTCTGTTTGTTCAAGAGTTAATTGTTAATAAGGTTTACCTGTTGCCTGAGCTGTTCATCGTACCTCTGTCTGGCAAGCTTGTCTTGAAATTGTGCCCTCTGGGGTGAGATGGAAAATAACACATCACATTTACATGTGTTCCAGATGAAACATATCTTTGTGGGGCTTTTGATTATTTCTTTAATTCTCTTACTGCCTGGTTCTGCATTCTTTGTCTCCTCTACCAGTGTTTTGCGTCTCTCCTCGGCCTGGAGATGTATCTGCTCGCCCTTCAACTGCTCCACAGCCGCCTCAATATTCCTAGTTGAGGAGTTTGGTTGTGTTATATTTCCTGACATCAGGGTTTAATATCAGTTAACAACACAATATTGTTGTTCATACAGTCACAATAGATTCCCTTTTACAATCCCTCCTCCAAATACTTACTTTAACTTTACTCTCATGCTCCAGCTGTACAGTCTGCTCCTGCATACGAGCCAAACTAAGCGCTTCTTGGCATGTCCTTGAAATGAAAAATATATAAAACAGTAAGTGGTGGTGCTTTATTCATTAAACTCTTTACTTTTTTTTTTTTAACACCAAGACAATTATAGTTTTTAATTTTCAGAATAACATGCCTTTAAATGCCACTACAATATGTGGACCTGTTTGTCAGTGTGTTTTATAGAGAGCATAAGACAGTAAGAAGGTGAAGGAAACAAAAGGACCCTGTATGTTCTTCACGCCCATACAGTTAACAGGAGTAGGCATGGTAATGCTGTATATACTGACATGAAGGCCTTGACGTATGGGGCAGGTGAGGCGCTGCGCTCGAGGACACTTTGTTCCACCTGCTCTCCCTGTCACGCCCCCCAAAACTCTCTAACTTTGTTGCAGATTGTGCGGAGGTCATACAGGCTAGCACACTTGTAGTAGCAAACGTGTGCTACACGTTAAATAATTCAGTAGACTGCTTTGTTCCGTTCCCCCTCAGACAAAATAACAAAGAAGCCATAATGACCCCCAAAGTGCACATACTACAACAATGATTTAAAACGAAATATCTGTAACAGAACACATTGTTTTAAAACTGCAGCCAGACCTTGGACTCTAGTGTTTGGTGGAGTTAAACCAGCTTAAAAATTGAATGAAATGCTATCTATTTTGTGATGCTAACTTCGAGATGTGTATGCAGAAGTAAATAGTTAAACCCAAAAGCTAAGCATTGACCATGAAACATAATGTTTAAAGACTGCACATTTGCCAAGTATACATTTAACATTTAGCTTCACATTTTTTTAATGGAATTCGGCGCGATGGACTCACCAGAAAAGAACATAGCGTACTAACATGCGAAAGTCTGTCTAAACTAGAAACAAATGAAAATATCAAATTAACACTGAAAGGAATTAAGTACAGTTTGTAACATGCTAGAAAAAATGACCACGTACGTGATTTGTCGAGTTCCCTTGCAGCTTTTGCAGCTCTCTCCAGCCCAGTCGGGTCGAAGTTGCTCCACTTGTCCCCGGCTCTGCCTCCCCCTGAACCTCCTGGTGCTCCCCCCGGCTCCTTCAGCTGCAGCAGCCGTTACCTGCTCCTCCAACGACGGTGAACCGGAGCCCCCCACCAGCCGAAGAGCCACGACATGGTGCTTCAATTGTGTCCGTGCAACAGGCTGCAGTTTCGGGATTCAGAGGATCGACTGTGGGAGGTGGTAGTGAACCCATGCTTATGAAGTCAAGTATAATAACAGTGAGAAAGGAACTTCCGGTCAAACGTTTCAAACTAAAACGAGTACACAAAAATTAACTTCTGTTTTAAGATAATTGTGTATATCAATAACAGATAAAGGGAAAATGAAATTGCACTTCAATAAATAATATCTTGAAAATGCAGTCGACTGAAGTGCTAAATAATTACTCCACTTATTGCTTTTTTGTATGCTTTTATTTTTGAAAACATAAAAAATCAAAATCACTGCAAGCTTTAGGTTGTGACGCGACCTTGGGACTGATTGTAATTTACATCTATTATTTTCTCATCACTATGTATACATATTATTTCTGCATGTTAATCAGAATTTCTCTAAATCAATATTAAATGTTAGCGTAATTTAGCCCAATGTGTTTTTCTAACCTCTTTCTGCATTATGTAAAATGTATTATCTTTGTTATGTCTGAGTTGTGTTGAGATATTTTGAAAATCCAAGTAAAATTGAATATGCTTACCATATGAGAGGTCCAGGGATTTCTTCCTTATTTTATTGTTTCTTTTATATTCGTATAAGTGTTTTCGATAGTTTTACAATCCAGACTGGGATGAATAAACATCGACAACATTTTTGAGAGTCTTTTCCAGAGGAAGAGTATGGGCAGCAGCACGATAGCTTGTGTACACTAATATAATGAGAGGTGCAGGTTATTTCTTATATGGAAAGTCAGTCATGACTGTTACATTTTATTGACCATGTGAAAAAAGATCATTAATAAAATTACAATCTACATAAGTAATTTAAGTCTTTCCCCGACCTCTCACATGTATTGCCACACTGAATAGTTAATTGTGTACATCTCTTTACGGAGAACAGATTGTCAGTCGTAACATTTACTGCATACATGACATGGACATACTTCAATAACGCAGAGTGGCTCCTATTCCTAACAAACGATAGGGGCTCTAGAAAGGACTGCAGAATATTTGTTTAGACTAAACATAAGTGGTAAATCAGTAACTGGTATGTAACATGTATAACAAAGTGGATGGATGAAGGACATATTAAGTAACAATGCTTTGCATGGTTTGAATTGAAACTTTATTGAGATGGCCTAAAAACGAAATATCAATACAAATAGGAAAATTAATTACAAAAATGTATAATATTAAGAAATATATTTAATAATACAACAAATTCAGCAAAGGGTAGAAACAACTTTTTAAATCAACATATTTTCACCTAAAAGAAAAACGCTCAGAAGATATGGGCAAAGTCAAATAAGAATAATTATTATCATAAACCTGTAATATTTTTGCACCTGACCTGTATAACACTGTATGTGCTATCATGGGTACATAACTGACCCTGGTTAGCAATGTGAGGCTCATACACAATGGTGCATTCAAGTGCTGTCGTATGTATAGTCTATTCACGAATTAAGTCTACATTTACGAAACAAATAAGTGAAGCATGGGCATTTATTATTATTTTTATAATTAAACGTGACTTGTCGTAATCAAGTTTGAGGCTCATTTATATTATACAGCTGGCATACGTTAATATCTGCGTACAAGTGTGTGGTCTGACAGCAGGATGAAAGAGCTCGGGTGAGGGAGTCCGTGAAGGCAACAATCACTGTGAACGTCACGTAACATGGACTCACATAGAGGGCGGGGCTTATGCTTACGTACAGTCTAGTTGAGACAAAAACTGAGCTGTCCTGTCTGCTCTGTAGAGTAACAGTAAAAAACAAATATATACTTAAAGATGTCGGTGGTTAGTTTGGTCTTGAGTCGAAATGTTTTGGCCATTAGGAACTCTGGCATGGTGCTGGTGAGTACAGAATATTGTTATTAAATTCATCAAGGACATCGTATTAAAGCAGACATGCCTCATGGGCTACTTTTAGAAGTGTGTATGTTAGCAAATAGGTGTTGGTGTGGATGTATTGATAGCTAGGTGTTATGCTAAGCAACAGCGAATCTGTGTAGTGTTAATTTTGTTATACAACGACATGTAACAACCCACCCTGCTCTTCTTGGCTAGGTGTGTACATTTGACTAATACAATTGGCTTTTCTGTAAAGTGTCAATTATTCGTGTAGTATTTACATTAAGCAGTCCACGTTTCATTATCATTATATTAAATGATTAGTCAACCTGTTCATTGTTAGTGAGCTTAGCCTATGTACAACCCCTCCCTCACATTTCCATCTTTCAGGATTATATATCAAATCTAAAGGTTTATAGCAGTTAGGAAACACAAACATTTCTTTACTACTCATCTTTTTTAAAGAAATATTTAAGTTATTGGGCTGAAGTCCATATTTAATTGTCCTTAAAAAGTCAGTTAGGTAACCAAAGACAGCAAAGTGATGTAACACTGTCAAAGAAGTTCAGCCATACTACCACTAGGGGGAGACTCTTCCCTTTGTAATGCACATTGTGTAAACAGAATAACTAGCTACAACATGAAATACTCTATTATTTTTGGTTTATTTGAAAGGGTGTCTTAAAGATTGTAATAGTAGTTTTAACATTTTTATAAGGTCTAAAATAAATGTATAATTCATGATGTGGTTTTAAAGGCTTTCATTAGAACTATGTTTTATATTTTTGTGGTGGCGTTTTGTAGTTGTTTGTATAGGTTTCGGTAACATGTATCCTCTTGTATTACAGGATATAATTACCAGGTCTTATTTTAGCCTTTAGTTCATGTAAACAGCAGCTAGGTCACATTATGACGTGGGCCTTTATACATAACACTTGCTTGCATAGCTATTTATTTTATTTTAAGTACTAGAAATCATGCAGTATTTTCCATTTGAAATATCTCTTTGATTCATACAGCCTCTCTTTTCTTATTTTACAGAGGGTACGGCATGCTCAGACGGCCGCGGCCGCGGCCCCGGCCCCCGAACCCAGGATCAAGAAGTTCCAGATTTACCGCTGGGACCCAGACTCTGCTGGAAACAAACCACGAATGCAGACATACGACATAGATCTCAACAGGTGAGTTGTAATTCCATGATAATTGTCAAGTCGTTTAATCTTTATGTGATCAATTCCATTGACCTGCTTCTTCTGTTCTAGCTGTGGTCCAATGGTTCTGGATGCCCTCATTAAGATCAAGAATGAGGTTGACCCCACACTCACATTCAGACGCTCCTGCCGTGAAGGTAAGTCACAAATTGAAAAAGAGCTTGCACATAATAATGTAAACAATTTCCAAAGATTAAAACAAAAAACAAATTAGATATACCTTTTATAATTATATTGTTAATATGTATGTGTACACAAATAAGACTGAATTAGATATGTCAAGAAGCCACAAGCTTTAAAACAAAAACTTCACTCAATTAAAGGACAAAAACAACAAACAGCAACACATTTTTTTTTATTTTTATTAAAATACAACCAAATATGCCAAACGTGCCTGATGTAAATGAATGCCACTGATATTGTTTTTTTTTTTTTTTGTCTGTTTCAAGAGTTTTTTGAAAATGTTATTACAGGCTGTGGGAGCCATGAAATGTGTTTAGTAATCCTTTATGTTTTAATATAAGATATTTGTTTGATCACTATTGATTGGTTGGCTTGGGTCACATGGAGATGGGCGGCACTCATTATAACCCTGTTCACCTGCGTGAGGTGTGTGGGTGGAAGAGAGGGTGACACAGGGCCGTTGTACTTTTTGTTGACCGCAAGTTGAAATTATTGCTCTGATTAATATAACAATGTACATGTCCAAGGAGAATACGTTGATTATCCCAGTTTTCATTTAACCACATTATTTTGCAACAGAGTTTTTGATCTCAGCAAGTGCTTTTTTGTAACATGTCACACAATATCAAACAGGCCCGGCCTCAGCCTCTCAGCAACTTTGTTTGTTTCCTGCTGTCGCTATACAGGCAAAAATAATACACATAACAAACACATTAAATATGATATGACAATATAACCCCCAAAAAGAGAAGAAAAATGAGCATTTCTACAATGACACGGTAACATTTAAAAAGTTGACAACTGAAAAAAAGCTGAAACGTATGTGTATTAATTTGTTTTATATAATCCCTTTTCCAGTCCAGAGCATATATTTCCTCAGTTTATGTTGAGGTTGTGCTACTTTGTAAGCGTCCTATCAATTCATTAATCAAAAAAACTCACAGTGTATTCTTTTAGGGGACTTGGATTTAGTTTAGTTCAGTGATTGAGTCTTGGTAATTGTGTATCCCTTCAGGTATCTGCGGTTCATGTGCCATGAACATAAATGGAGGCAACACTCTGGCATGCCTTAACAAAATTGACACCAACACCAGCAAACCGACCAAAATCTACCCGCTGCCACACATGTATGTGGTCAAAGATCTGGTGCCTGTAAGTACTGCAAGATAGGAACATTATAACCATGGCTATATTTGAAAGTAGCAAGAATTGAAATAAAGGAATAATAAAATCATATATATAATTAATTGGCTGTTTGAGTAAGTTCTCCCTCTTGTGATTTCCACCAGGATATGAGCAACTTCTACGCACAGTACAAATCCATCGAGCCCTACCTGAAGAAGAAAGATGAAGCACAAGAAGGGAAGGAGCAGTATTACCAGTCAGTGGAGGACAGGCAAAAACTGGTAAATAAACCATTCTTACTGTAAGATTCACCTGTCCAATGTTCGATACATTACTCGTGAAAATATTTAGCATTATCACACTTTTAGTGATTGTAGTTTGCCTGCGTGATAACTTTCTTCATACCCCAACAGGACGGCCTGTATGAGTGCATCCTCTGCGCCTGCTGCAGCACCAGCTGTCCCAGCTACTGGTGGAACGGAGACAAATACCTGGGACCTGCTGTCCTAATGCAGGTGGGTCATCATATTTGCTTATGAGATGCTTGCTGTTATTTCAAATAATAAATGTAACAGGAATTTAAGTCCATACTAGGGACCTTGTGAGCCTGTTATGCTCATTACTAACCAGAGAGTGAAAATGTTGCTAGATAATTTCCACTAGGGAGGCAGAAAATGTGAAGCTAAACCTGAGGGGGGTGCCAGAGCAAAAGCACGTGGCAAGTGGTCATGAGTTTAAAAGGAATCCTATCATGCGACACCTTGTCCAACACCCTTGTCAAGATTTTTGTGATAGATATGTAGTATGGACAGTTTATTTTTTATTTTAACATTGACAGGTTTTAGAGGTTTGACAGATAAAAAAGCGAATTACGATACATCCGCAAATAATTTTTATTTGAATCACCTAGGGAACTTTGGGATTTGAGCCTTTAGACACTATGCACAAAGACTATTACACACTGCAGGAAAGGGGAAATCCCCCAAAAAGCAAAAAAGAAGAATAGGGGTTCTTTAACATTGAGCATTGCCCTCTGAAATCATGCACTTATTATGTAGTCTATGTTTTATATTTAAAAAATCAGTGCAAAAATGTTTCATGATGGAGCAAACAGATGAAAATGTGTGTTATTATCCAACAGGCGTACCGGTGGATGATTGACTCCCGTGATGAGTTCACTGAGGAGCGTCTGTCTAAACTTCAAGACCCTTTCTCTCTCTACCGCTGCCATACTATCATGAACTGCACTAAGACGTGTCCAAAGGTACTAAAAAAAAACACTTTTACACACACTCTCGCAAGGTTAATAGACTTTTAGTTTCTCATTGTCTGTTTTACTCACTGCTCCGCAGGGTCTCAACCCAGGAAAGGCCATTGCAGAGATCAAGAAAATGATGGCAACCTACAAAGAGAAGAAAGCAGTAGCTTTATGAACAAATCAACATCCAGCGGGCCTGAGAATCACTGACAAAACATTAAACTAAGCTAAGACGATGATAAGGACCCACCCCGTTATATTTTGCCTACATTAGCACATTTGTATCACTTTCATGAGTGTGTAAAACATGAGTTTGTGGATATGTGTAAGTGTGAGGTGATAAGGCAGACCAAGACAGGAATGTGTGTGAAAAGGGTTCTGTAAATGACAGTTCAGCCAAATACTTTGGAAGGTTGCAACATGTTGGACCACATTTCTGCTATTTATCTGCAAAGTGAAAATACTAAGCTATGTTGTATTTATTTTAAGCATGAAAAATGTATTGTAAATAATTAATTATGTGTTCATTAAAGATCATTATGGAAATTGAGTCATTTTCTTTTGAATCGTGAAAAAAACCGATTACTTGATACAATGCAATATTGAAGCAGAATAAATGTTAGCTTGTCAAAGCAGGTAAAAGACAAATGGATGAAAAGGGAAAAATAAACACCAGCCGAAAGCCTTTATAGAGGCTGCCTTAGAAAAAGCAATAATTGGTTTTCCGTTAATATTCACAGTTCTAATGGGAATAAATATGTAGGCTATAATTGTATGGGATTAGTTTTGTATCATAAAGATAAAGCAACACTTTCTCAGAATAAAGCAAAACTATGAGTTTAAAAGAAAAAAAAACAGGCAAGCAAAATAAAATAAATTTAAAAAATAAAACTTTAAATTGCAAACAAATCATTTGTGTAATCATGTTAACTACAAGTATTTTTTCTTTGTTTTAACATAGGTTTTTGTTTGCAGTTCTTGTTTCTTCTTTCTCAATGATCAGACTTTTGCTCTCGCTGCAGCTTTCTCATTTACGCTCCCTCATTTTTTGTTTTAGATTTTGACACAAACATCCCAGGTGGGCAGGATTTTCAGGGGTGTGTCCTCATTGGTTACTCAGTTTTTTAGTGACAGCCCACTACACCACAGATCATACAGTGCAACTCATGCAGCAAACTCCGGAGTCCACTCGGCCACGTTAGTGTTGGTGTCTCCTGGGGAGTTTTCATGAACATATCGGACTCATCTTATGGATTGCTGTGCATTAGACTTGTGTTGTGTAGTTTATACTTTATTCCAACTTTAAATATTTTAATACCTGAACACACTGCTGCTGTTAAATAATTTCCCAATTTGGGATTGATAAAGTGTCTGTCTATTTATTTTATAGATTAAAATATATTTTCAAGCTAAAGGTGATACACAATATAAACTGTATACTATTATTCTTTCAAAGACATGTTACATTTCGAAAGCATATATTGATATGTTTAGGACAAACAATTAAAGACTGCTTTAATTTAACAAATTCTACAATATAAAAGTGGCAGATTTTCTTTATTAAACAGAGCAGACCTAGGCTGCATACCAACACAATTAGGAACATGCTCACATCTTACTATGTTGGTCTGAAGAGCTGAAGCATTCACACACAATGGATACAAACTGTGTTTTGTCATTCTATATTCTGTGAGAAAATGATATACATTTAGCATTACAAATTCGACATAGTATTCCTAGCCTGAGGAAGATATGAATAATCAACAGATTTTAATGGAATCTCTAAGATTTTCACGTAGAATAAAGACAAAAGAGTGATTATACAAATTACATTTATTGAAATTTTAACCAGAAGATGAAGTCTAAAAGAATGTTTTAAATAAAAGGACATCAAACAAAAAGGTGGATAATAATAACATCTATTAAATGTATATGTAAAGACATTTGGTCAAATGAAATGACACTGAGCAAGTGATAACAGTAACGCCAGCGTGGATGAAGATGGTGCAGGTTTTTCTTCATGCCCCCCCCCCCGCCGTGCTGTCCCCTCAGAGGAAGTGGGGAAACGGGATAAGACTCTGGACACCAAGCTGTCTCAATGATCCAAACTGTTAATATGAGAGGAACATAAATGTTTTAGGAAATGAAAAATATGAAGTTAACAAATAAAACACAGCTCAGGGGCAGTCATGGACGGTAGGTTTTCCTACAAAGTTAACTCAGCCACCATTGATTTTCATATCAAATGAGCGCATAGCCGTGGGAACATGTTTCAAATGGGGGGTGCTGTGGGGATGACACCAGGGCTGGTTCTGACCAATGTGCTCCTAGGCAAGATTTTAGCTGGCAATGAAAAACCTCTACAAAAGACCAATACACTGCAAAAAGAGAAATATATTGACATGGTGGACAGCTTATATAACAAGGCTTCAAATTTATTATATATTATAACATGTTTTAATTGGGGGGGTGGACTTCACATCCTCTAGGGGGGTCCGGGGGTACCCCCCCGGGAAGATTATTTGATCATTTTAAAGTAAAATGCTTCAATCTGGTGCACTTTGAGCGCCCAATTAGAGACTGATCTAGGGGGTACAACTCTAAACACCCATATGAAAAAGATCGGTTTGCATTTTATTAATCAAATAAGTAGGTATGTGAACATTTCCAATAACCTACCATAGCCAATAACAAATAGGCCTACATGTAACTTATTTTATTTGTGTTGTTCATTCATATCTTATTTTACCAGTTAACATTTATTTATTTATGTATATTTTAGAAAATCTCTCCAGTTTTAAACGATATTTTTGGTTTACTGTCCTATAGTATACATTGCAATGATTTCAAACCTGTTTTTATTTATCCTAATAATTATAAAGGTGTGCCTTGGAAATATTTGTTTACATAAATTGTGATCAAAACGTTTGAGACCCACTGAGATAACTTCGACTAAAGTGAACTATCTAAGCCCTCAGAGTCCTTTACCTCACTGAGCCTCTCAGTCTGACAGGAGAGGACTCTCCCTCCACATTATTGTAGAAACAGCTTCTTATATCCGTTAGCGCAGCAGAAGCTAACAACAATCCCCGCCGGTGTTACAGTATAAGTTGAGTCATGACAACTGGCGACATTCTATTATTTTCGTCATAGGAATCCGGGGCGTGTACATTGAGGACCCATTGTTGACTTACCAGGAAAGAAACATCGTTTGTCGTTTACGTTCATCTTTTGCTATATCTGCCTTCCTAAGATCACTTTGCTGCACATTCAGTACTCGTATGTGAGGTTGTGGGTGAGAGTCCGATATCGTGACGCTTACAGGGAGGTATCGAACATTACAAAGTAGGTGACTGTGTGGATGCCTGTTCAAAACATTGCAAACTTCAATAAATCATTTAAATTATATATTTGTGTCCGACTTTCATTTGTTCATCGTTCTTAATGTGATGTATAGTAGCTTTGATAGCTGTCCATACCTTCAGACAGCCTAAAAGTAAAACACAAGTTGTTTATTCACAGCCCGAACGCTCATCGAGATGACTGGATCAGTCATGACAACTTGTGATCAGCTCCGATTAAATTGTGATATCAATTCTGTAGCTAACCTCCAGGGAGCACGTTTATTTTATGAAATAAACGTTAAACGTATAGGCTTAAAGGCATAATAGAACTACCGTATTATATGTATTCAACTTGTGCCCCGCTGGACTTACTTTTCTGTGGTTTACCGTTACTGTGACATATCAGTATAGCCACGGAAGATAGTTTGTGTGTTTAATTCCCATGCATCAAGGTTATTTTCATGTATGTAATTGTTTTTCCTGCACAGTGTAGAGTCTTGTTGTGATGAGAGGGATACAGGTATTTCATAAAATAAACGTGCTCCCTGGAGGTTAGCTACAGAATTGATATCACAATTTAATCGGAGCTGATCACAAGTTGTCATGACTGATCCAGTCATCTCGATGAGCGTTCGGGCTGTGAATAAACAACTTGTGTTTTACTTTTAGGCTGTCTGAAGGTATGGACAGCTATCAAAGCTACTATACATCACATTAAGAACGATGAACAAATGAAAGTCGGACACAAATATATAATTTAAATGATTTATTGAAGTTTGCAATGTTTTGAACAGGCATCCACACAGTCACCTACTTTGTAATGTTCGATACCTCCCTGTAAGCGTCACGATATCGGACTCTCACCCACAACCTCACATACGAGTACTGAATGTGCAGCAAAGTGATCTTAGGAAGGCAGATATAGCAAAAGATGAACGTAAACGACAAACGATGTTTCTTTCCTGGTAAGTCAACAATGGGTCCTCAATGTACACGCCCCGGATTCCTATGACGAAAATAATAGAATGTCGCCAGTTGTCATGACTCAACTTATACTGTAACACCGGTACCGCGGTATCCCCTCTCTCTATCTCTCTCACTTTGGCTGTGAGCTGCGGGCGCCTGCTAAGCCAACATCCCCCACTTTCATCACTTACAGCGCCCATCGTACAGGGCAAATGGAAAATGTAACCGGGATGAAAAGGGTGTTATCTTTACTTAATTATGAATGTTGTTACATCAAGGCTGAAAATTCTTTTTTTTAATTATTATATCTTGTGGAAGTGCAGATCCCCTGTCCTCCACCAGGGGGTGCTGCAGCACCCTCAGCACCCCTACTTCCCACGGCCCTGAATGAGCGTGTTAATAAAATAAGCTATCATGGCTTATACTTGCATATCTAAACAGAATCATGAAAGCCTGTTGGTAGAGTGTGTGCTCAGGTGTCTGAACGCTCACTCACTGCTAGCTTTGTAGCTAACTGTTAGGCTACTTAGCTTGCATTGTTATGGATCTAAAGGTAGCAAAAGCTAACTTTCATAGCACAGCTTTTCTTTACTTCTCACTTAACACAATAAAGAAACAGACCGTATAGTACAGCACAAACAACACAAATTATCAATACTTACATATATCTTCACTTGTAGTATTATAATAATTGAAATGCTGGTTCTTCTGGAGGTGTTCTATCCACGCTCAGCTACCGCACCGCAGCTGCCTGCACTGTACAATCGCTGGATTACTGGGCTGTCACTCAAGAAATGAGTAGCCAATGGGGACGCACCCCTGAAAGTCCCGCCCACCTGGGATGTTTGTGTCGAAATCTCAAACAAAAAATGAGGGAGCGTAAACGAGAAAGCTGCAGCGAGAGCAAAAGTCTGATCATTGAGAAAGAAGAAACAAGAACTGCAAACAAAAACCTATGTTAAAACAAAGAAAAAAGACGTATAGTTTACATGATTACACAAATGATTTGTTTGCAACTTTTATTTTTATTTTTGAAATGTATTTTATTTTGCTTGCCTCAGTTTCTTTTCTTTTAAACTCATAGTTTTGCTTTATTCTGAGAAAGTGTTGCTTTATCCTTATGATACAAAACTAAACCCATAATAATTGGCAACACCACTCATCATCTCACGGATTTTTACATTTTATAACGGGGTATATTATATATTTTTGTTATAAAGAGATATATGGGGATTTAGAAATCACTACGGTTCGAAAGTAGGATAATACATCTGATACAATATGTACCGCAAGCGTGTATGTCTCCTGTCTGTCTATTGACCGCAGATTGACACGCTTGTGACTATTTTGGACTACGCGACTTCCCGTAGAAGGCATCAGTCTGTAGCTGAGATAGCGAAAATGTTTTGAAAGAAACAGCTTTTCTGCTCGGTCAGAAGACAGTCCGTAGTTCCGCCGGGGGTAGTGAGAGAGGAGGTCATGTGGAAGCTGCCATCGTGACCAGAGGATGGATAGGCGTGGTAAGTGTTTGAATGCTGTCCCTCTATCCCGAGGGCAGACTGCAGCTAAACAGCTGTGTTTGCTAAGCTAAAAGGTAACATTGAGCCAATAAAGGCGGGGACGTTAACGTGTCTCTATGAGCTGATAAATGTTGACTGACGGGTTATAAAGTAACAACCATTGACAGAATAATCCGCTTCAAACTCATATTCATTTGTCGTAGGCTACTTTTGCTCAGTGAAACAAACTCCAATAGCAATGTAGCTTCTAACACTAACTGCTACTACTTGAACTTCACAGTAGGAAAAGCACAGGTGTATTTAATTACATTAATAATGACGTCTGGGTGTTGTGCATGCTGGATCAATGTTAAAAAGCTAGGACTGTAACGGTGCTTTTCCCACTATGGCAAGCCAACATAATCCCCTTCTAGCAGAGGTGGGAGAAGTACTCAGATCTTGTACTTAAGTAAACATAGAAGTACCAGAGTGTAGGGATACTCTGTTACAAGTAAAAGTCCGTCCTGTAATCAAAATGTTACTCAAGTAAAAGCAGAAAAGTATTAGCATCACAATATACGGTAAGGTGAGGTGACCCTTCAAGTGATGGCAGAGCGAACAGGTACAGCCAGGGCCGGACCGTGAGTCAGGCCGGTGTTGTGTCAAATTATTCACCCCCGTCGTGCGTGAAATGCACCCCCTTGCCTGCCGTAAAAAGCACCACCCCAAAAAAGATGCTTCTATTAATCCCACCCTCAAGCACTTTAGAGGGTATAGTTGTAGGACTAGTACCAATAAATGGAGCAAATTTCATGTATGTGACACGTTTATTGTCAGGTGCATATCGTGGCAACCAGGCTGTTCATAAAAAGCACCACCCAAAATAAAAACAATTATATTAATCCCACCCTCAAGCACTAGCACTTGATGTAAAAATAAACAATACATTGTAAAGCACAAGCAAAAGTATACAGACAGGACGTCACAATTAAATAAAAACATATTAAATAAAAAATTAACTGAAAAATAAGTGACAAATTAATGCAAAATCCAGGATTCGACAACCCAACCATCAAAAAGACAACAAAGAATAGCAGACTATATATTTAAGTCAGGACATATACACAAACATATATTTATATAAACATATACAATTTCAGAATCAAACAAATATGATAGCACTCTCATAATAACATAACACAATCAGAGACTGGATATATCCCCTACTAAACTAAAGCATACAAATAAAGAGAGTAATGTAGGCCTGTTATACTGAGTGATATATATACACTGCTCTGCTTTCTGCACGGACCTCACAGCTGTTCTCACTGGAAACATCGCGTCGCGATGAAAGCAGTTAATAAAATAATATCCAGGGGATGCATGCAGAGCTGTCGTTGGCTGAGATAAGTCCGGCCGTGTGTCACGACTTTTTGAAACATCGCTGTTGCCGGAAATACATCCGCGGAGGAGCCGTGGAGGAACCATCAGTGTATCCTCGATTATAGCTCCTCCAGAGAGCCTCCTCGATGCTCGATGCTCGGTCCTCGGTCCTCGATGTGCATTTAGAGAAATTAGATGTCCTGACATGGCGTGCTGAAATCCATTTCCGGGTCACTACCGGAGGTCCGAGGAGTTGAGGAGGGGAAATGAGAGAATTGAGAAGCCTTCATGTAGACAGCCAGTCACCCTGTGTGAAGCAGACTCACATCTGTGCAGCGTTGCATTCACAATACTTATTTTATTATGTGAAGCACTAAATTGTCTTAGAAAAATATTGACTCTTTGTTTGTAGATATCTACTAAACTACAGCATACAAATACAGAAAGTAATGTAGGCCTGTTATACTGAGTGATATATATTTTACACACTGCTCTGCTTTCTGCACGGACCTCACAGCTGTTCTCACTGTAAACATCGCGTTGCGATGAAAGCAGACAGTTACTAAAATAATATCCAAGGGATGCATGCAGAGCTGTCATTGGCTGAGATATGTCCGGCCGTGCGTCACGCCTCCACCGTTCCCGGAAATGCATCCGTGGAGGAGCCGTGGAGGATGCATCAGTGTCTCCTCGGTTAGAGCTCCTCCAGAGAGCCTCCTTGATGCTCGATGCTCGGTCCTCGAAATGTATTTAGAGAAATTAGATGTCCTTTAAAATGGCGCGCTGAAATTAATTTCCGGGTCACTACCGGAGGACCGAGGGGTGTCGAGTAGGGGACATTTGGGTATTGAGAAACCTCTTATGTGTGGGAAACCCTGAGATGTCATTTGAGGTTCTCTCACTACAGTACGTGAGGAATGACCTTCAAGCCTCTTACACAGCGAGCCGAATATCGACGTCGATGAGCGTCGTGTCGCCCTACTCAGATTGGTGTGTACCGCACCGTTGTGACTTTTCGGCCGAGCCGACACCTTCCGCCACCGATTCAACTTGTTGAATCGGGAGGCTGTCGGCCAAAGGCCGTCGGTCAAATAAATCACTCTGATTGGCTGTTAGCTTAGCGAAAGAGTGCATGAGAAGCGAAACGGAAGTGAGGGACCCAAACAAACTATTAAGAAGGCAAATCTGAGATTTCATTTAACTCCAGCTCTCCACACAGGTTCGGGAAAGCCCCATGAGCTTCTCGTTGTATAGTGAAAATGGAACGCACACGCTATTTGTTGTTTGTTTATATCACGCAGTCTGTTCTTCTTCTCTCGGTGTATCACGCAGTCTGTAATCCGGTTGCTGCCTCTTTTGAATGACGAATACACACTACCGCCGCCTGCTGGTAAGGAGAGTTATTGCCACTCACGCATGCGCAGTTCGTACGTGCAACTTGGCCGTCGGCTGAAGTCTTTGCGGTCTGTTCATGGATGTATAATAAGAACTGGATACAGCGTGGGAGGCGGGGTCTCGTTCTTTCCTATTAGAGCTGCTCATTGGTGCATGAAGTCAAAATGGCCCAACTTTTGAGAGAGCAAAACGTCACAGATTACCCGTCATGCCGGGCTGCCAGAGCAGAAGAACCCGTACATGCGCTCACAGAGCATGCGCCCCTTAAAGAGCAACTTGCAGGTTTTTTTTTTTTACTACATTTATGCTTAACCTTGCCTGAAAATTACAATTAAAAATGTTAATGCAGGATTTTATATGTTTTACAAGACATAGGGGCAGGAATTCAGAGGAAAAAGAGCCGTTTTGAGCTCTGCTACTAAAAACTGCTTTTTTTTTTAACGTCAAACGCGTCATATTACGTCACATGGTGGAGCAACTTTCTCGGACTCGTTCTCTGCCCAATCCGCGGTAGTAGTTTGTAGTTGGTTTGAGCGGTTGTGATTTAGTGAGCTGGTATTTTTTCGGTAATTTTACATTGTATTTCACAATTTTTAATCATGGTGAGCTGGAGTTTGTGCAGGATGCACAAACTCGAGCCTGTTAGGACATCGAGTCCACGGGAATAGGACCGGAGCTAGCGTTCATTTCTGGGTGCGTTGTGCATCCACCTCCCTGCAGCAACTACTCTCACTTCACATTCTCTCCACAGCTTTATCAGGAAACCGTATTACATCCCTCTCCCCAGCCGTATCTCGCGTCTCTCCTCCTAGTGCGGAGTTGCATTAGGTAACGCGAGATACGGCTGATACTTGCGCATTAGTTTCTGTTATGGATCAGTATCAACAGTCCTGCCAGTAACGTTACTATATTATCAATGCTACTTTAGTTATAGCCTGATATATGATTGCTAACTTTACAATGTTGTGATGTGACGTTAGCTAACATTAACTGCAGCAACTACTCTCACTTCACATTCTCTCCACAGCTTTATCAGGAAACCGTATTACATCCCTCTCCCCAGCCGTATCTCGCGTCTCTCCTCCTAGTGCGGAGTTGCATTAGGTAACGCGAGATACGGCTGATACTTGCGCATTAGTTTCTGTTATGGATCAGTATCAACAGTCCTGCCAGTAACGTTACTATATTATCAATGCTACTTTAGTTATAGCCTGATATATGATTGCTAACTTTACAATGTTGTGATGTGACGTTAGCTAACATTAACTGTAGCTAACGCCGGTCACTCACCAAGACAGCTGCTCTGTTCTCCACTGGTTCTCCACACACCAAAGCTCCATTTCTCTCCGATGGCCGTTATTTTTTCTAATCCTTGGCTGCTCCTGGTCTCTTGGACGGATAGCAGGCTCATAATTATAATCATATGCATTCGAATATATATTTTCAACCTCTTCTGTGTCAAAACTAGCATTGTGATCCATGTTTATTCATACATTAGACCGGCCGCTCTCCCCCATGTTACGTCACACGCGGGAGGTCACGTGCGGAGGCTTTTTTATGCGGAAGTGAAAATGTCTTAAAAAAACGACCCCAGATGTCACTGTAGTGTATATTTCTGTATATCTTTTTGAAAATCTAGTGTATTCATCATTTTCCTACACATTTATTCACTGGTGTCTCTAACCTGCAAGTTGCTCCTTAAGCCCCGCCCCCCGAGCTCCCACAGATTTACAGACGTCTCTTTCCCCATGTTAGTCAATGGGGAAAAAGTTGTTTTGGGCCGGGTGACATCACGGACTGATACGGAAGTTGCAGTACCGCCGTTTGGACACAACGAATGTTGGGCACAGAGTCCGGCGCACTTTCTGGGGGCTTGGGTGTGTTCCAGTGCAAAACATGGCCAAGACGCTGGCGACGTGAGGCGACGTTCCGTCGGGACGTGTTCTTTGGTGTCATTTTGGTGTGTAAGCTGCTAAAATGCAACAGCAAAATCTCTCCTCAGAAATTAGGACTTTTCTCAACTAAAGAAATTTTTAGCCGGTTAACTCTAATATTATTTTGTTGACTCATCTGAAAAACTTGAGTTCATCTGCAAAACATTTTTGCTAAATCTTCACTTTAAATCTTGCCCATATGTCTTTTTGTAAATAAGTCATTCAGCATAATAACATGCAAAAATTACTAATGGACAAAATACTTTAGTCAACTAAAACCAAACCTTCAAAATAGTTGACTAATCATGAAGAGAAAGGACAGCCCCCTAGCAACATTGTCCCTGTCTGTATAATGCACAGACCCCACTACTGCCCCATTTAACAAGGTACCAATACCACCACTACTACCGCAAACTATACTGGTATTACCGCTGCACCCAATTATACTAAAGCACAGCGGCCATGTGTGTTGTCAGTTTTGTTTTTTGTAAAGTGTTCAACCACAAGTGTCACAAGGAGAGCCCTAGTGACAAAGCTGTGTTTATTGGCTCAGGATTGAAGTATATGCTGGCCGATAAGTGACATAAAAGTGTTGGCTAATTTTCATAGAGTCAGGTACCATAGGTGTATAGATGGCCACCAAACAATTGAGTGCACAAAATGTCAGCATGGCCTGTAGACGAAGCTGGTGTGGTTCTGTTTGAAGTTAGGCATTGTTTGCCTTCTCAGCTCAGATGACAGTCTTGTGTTTGTCTTCTCATTTGTGGGCTGGATACTTTTTTTTACATCAAAGTGGGTTTGTCCTGTTTAATGGTTGAAGATTAAAGTAAAATCCTGGTCTTTTTCTCAGGGCAATCCACAGCTCATTTGACACAGCAGGATTAATAAAGTCATATTTTTCCTTGGGACATATTCACTGTGTAAGTGGCAATATAAACCATTGTAGCATGCTTCCAGCAATCGTTCAAAAGGAGATACTAATGATTTTGGAAGCCTGGAATTCGTATGTTTACTTTAGACTGTCTACTGAGCTGAGGTATGTAAATGTTACTTAAAACCAGCTCGCAATCCCAAATCAATGTGAAGATAATGGACATTCTGGCTGCTGACACTTAGAATTTAATTCCAGTAGGGTTGCTTTGTGGCCTAGTTGGAACAAAGCAGGCTTGTGATTTGACAAAATAACCTGCATCATTCGGCTCGATAATTTTTTTACATTATTACACTGTATTAGACCTATGACAAAACAGACATTGCTTTGGTTTATTGTGCAGTATGTGCACAGTATGTTGATGAAGGCCAACAATGTGCAAGAAAAGCAAGTAAACTCAAATAATGTGTTGTGTTTCTCACTATGATTAAACTATTAACTTAATGATGACTTGATTTTCAACGAATTTTTTGAAGTTATTTTAATGTGTGGTGGTTTTGATATGACTTTTGCACATACCCCTATTATACGTTTTGCACAACCTGCATTCTGCAACTTTCCTTTTGTACATATTTGTTTTATTATTCTTCTCACAATAGTTTAATTTAATTTATTTGTTATCTGTAACTTAATTGGCAATTAACTTTATTCTGATTTGGACACGTTGTTCAGACGAAAGGAGAGTAAAACAATCAAATGTCATCTTATTTGATATTTTATTTATCTATTATCAAACTATATAACTAGTTCATACTGTATGTCTGCCCTCATTGTCAGGTTGTTCCGTCGCATACAACAGAAGCATTGAACTCTGTCTTTATGTATCCTGGAGCCTCCGTTTCTAAAGGCTATATCAACAGTTGTGGTTAAAGTGTGGACTCAATGCATTATTGTGCTTTCTCTTTGTCTTTCATGGTTGACAAGTAGAGGTGGAAGGAGTACTCAGATTCATTACTTAGGTAAAAGTACTGTACTACATTCTAAATGAAGTAAAGGTAAAACAAGTATTGGTAACAAAATGTACTATAAGTACCAAAAGTAAAAGTACTCATTATGGAGAATGGCCCATTTATACACCAACTATTTATTATTAAAATATTGAATGTATGTGTTCATCACTTTAATATTGCACTTGGTATGATTGGGGTGTATTTAAATCTGTAAAATAAATATAGTTGAGTTAAAAGTTCAACATTTGCGTACCAAATATAGAAAAAGTATGAAGTAGCGAATGCTCAAGTAAAGTAAAGTTCCTAAATGTTTTTCTTAAGAACTGACATTACTTGAGTAAATGTAGTAATAATAATAAGCTTTATTTGTATAGCACCTTTCATACAAAACTTGCAGTTGAAAGTGCTTCACAGTAGACGGTTGACCTACATTAAAATAGCATAGCATAGACATATACAAAGTAGGCTACATTTAAATGTAAATTAAAGGTACGACGATAAAAGTGTGCATTAAAGTGCAAATACAACACAAAACCAGGCATCGGAGTGCATTGAGACATTGCATCAGAGAGCAGGAGTTGGCTTCCTAAAAGGCAAAATTGTACGAATATGTTTTGAGATTTTTCTAAAGACTTCCACCGAGCAGGCTTCCCTTCTGTCTATAGGTACTTTTGTACTATAGCCTTAGGGGCATATTTAACGGAAGCTGCGTCACCAATCTTCTAAATGGTCTTCTGTGTGGTCAGAAGCGGCTGGGGGAGTTGAAGTGCCGGCCCCCTTCAGAAGCCGGTGGAGCAGTGTTTGAGCTCAGGTGTCAAACGGTCGAGACGCTGCACGCGCGCCGGTAGCAGGACAACAGCGGCGACTCTTGAATCAGCGAACTACACTCTTAACCTTTATCATTTGGAGGACATTTTGGTTCTGGAATATGCTTACCACTTGGCTTTAGCTCATTTCCGGGTAAGCTAAGTTTTGAAAAAGTATTTTTGATATGACAGAAGTTGTTTTCTTTCGACATTCTTTCAAATCTTCCGAAGCGGAAGCGTCTCTCTATAGAGATATAGAGGCTTTATACCACTTTATGGTCTGTTTTATCTCCTCGTTTATTTTAAACTGCCATATATGTGGACTTTAAAATGAGTTTATGGCAAACCTATAACGCTTTATTGGATATTTTACTATCCTCCGTAGCCATTAAATCATATTGGTTCTAGCGCAGCCCATTGTTTCCGTCTAACACAGGTGTGTGTTTATTTGTACGGTAGCCTCCCTTAATATCTCCCTTATTTTCTTAAAGTTTGTGTGTTCACTTCGTAACTTTATTTCCCCCCATATAATTAATTTGGGGTTGTTGGTAGAGGTATTACCTGATTTGAAACGTTGTTTTTACCACACTAACCTAGACTATAAATGTTGTGTTGTATATTTGTATGGGTGTCTGACAAGTTGCCTTGGAGCATGAGCTCACCTTAGCCCACCTAAGACCACATTGTATAACAACAATCGTTCGAAAAACAGGACTTAAACAAGCCTCTCAAAAGGTAATTGCCAGATGCAACATGGACTGCATTGCAGGGGCGGATCTAGACAAATATTCATGGGTTGTCAGGAGATTTTGAGGGGTGGCATCCCCTGTATATGCTGATTTAATCACAGTCATATCAATCAATGTCAACTTGGAAAGCCACAATATTGAGATTTTAACTCGATAACATTAGGTGACATTAAAGGTGGGTGTACATTTGAGAAACCGGCTCGAGATACACTTTTTGTTATATTCCATGGAATGCTCTTAACATCCCGATAGCAATGAATATCTTAAATGCTTTGACAAAAAATCCATAAAAAAATGTCATCTGTGGAAGCTGTAGCACTGTAAAAAGCACGACCAATAATTTGAGCCGGCCCAGCTAAAATAACTGGATGGCCTACCTGCCTGTCAGCCTTCCATCTGTGCACAAACTTATCTCGTGCCCTCATTGGGCATGTGCGCGTTCGTATGTGTTGGAGGAGGGGCTCTGTAAGTAAGTGGCCTATTTTTTCAGCTGTGTATTTTCAAATTCTAGCGCACTCGAGCTGGTTTCTCCAAAATTACCTACCCCACCTTTAATGTGGCACATCAGTAAAGCCTTTAATAGAAATATATATATAAGGTGGCAGACATAATGTCATGCATTTTTAACTGAACAATAACTGAATGAGTTTTTGTTTCACTCTTAGACCAGCAGGGGTACCAAATCTATGAAGACTGCTGCAATAAGTACATTCATTAACTGTCTCATCGATGTTTGACTGAATGAATATGATAATATTAACAACCATATTATTCCTATAAGCTGTCAATCACTGTTATGATTCACATATTCATTTATTATTGAATAAACTATATTTTTTGGAGGAGTTAATGATGAATGTTCCTCAAGATGCTTACTCACCCTCCTTCAAATTTGAAAGACAAATTACTATCATATATCAAAATTCATAAGAATCAAAGGAACAGTTCAGCGCCCCACGACTTTACTGCAAACAGTTACAACCTTGACTTTACATCAGAAAGAACAAACATTAAAGAAGTGACTAACTGCATCAATTAGGGTTAAAAAAAAAATGTATTCAGCAAAAACATATACATGATACATCGCTGCAGTTATTATCCAGTGGAAAGTCCTTACCTACTGGCCTAGTTAAATCAAAGTGGTTACTTTCTTTTGGCTGGGCAGTGAAGTTTTACACAGTCTTCTTTGATTTTCTCAGGACTTGAAACTGTTTTTTGGGGGCAGACCCCCACAGAGAAGAAAAATGTTATTAACACGTAAGGTCATCATCTTAGCAGTTTTTTATGCTAATTGAGTCATCCGTGAGCAGAGCATCAAGTTGGCATGCCTATTTAGACCCTGCAGAAAAACGCGGGCTAAATTCCTAGATTATGCGATTAAACATGCAGGGTTTTTATGTGATTTTATGCGGTGAAATTGCGGGAAGTTGCGAAATATGCGGAAAGTTGCGAAATATGCTAAATATGCGGGAAAAAGAATAACAATTTTTAAAAATATTGGGCTGTCTTATTTATTCTCTCTCACACACAACCTGCCACTAACGTTAAACCCCTTTACTATTCAATTAAACACATTCAATGTTTATTTATTGTAAAAGCAATTGGGCTATTTTACACACTCACACACTTCTCCGCCTCATTCTGTTTTCATTTACTCGTTCGTTATCTGACCAGCTTCAATCTTGTAGGCTACTCACTTCGTTTCTTGTAGCCCTCGAAAGGGTTTTGGAGGTTGATGCTCACCTTCGATTTTCTCTTATGCTCCAACCAATATACAGTCTACGGCTCCAACATACAGTTGCACGGGGTGCAGAATAGTTTCCCCCCACTTTTTGCCCGGTCTTTAGTAGAAATGTTCGTCGATAAATCAGATGGATTAGATTTTTTCATCTTGGTGTTTTCTCTATCGTGTGAGCTCCACACGTTCAATCTATACAGTGTTGTTTACATTCTGTGATGCGCGAACTGATGACGAGTTAACTTTTTTTTTTCTCAACTTTGTGTGGAAAAATGCGGGGATTATGCGGCCTTTTGATAAATATGCGGCCTTTTAAAAATCTGCGCCATTTTGCTGATTATGCGGTAAATTCTGCGATCACAGAATCACGTTTTTCTGGAGGGTCTAAGCCTATTACAGCTGAATGTGGCGATTGCCATCTTGTTCAGCAAAACGCCTCACAAACTTATTAAGATTTAAAGCTATGGTGCGTTTTGATTCCATGCTGAGTACAGCCAAACTTGACAGGCTCTTTGTCATTGTAGACCGCAAATACTTGAAATCGCCGCCAATCATATTTCCACGCTCGCACCAGAGCGGGGTTACAAGGCTTGCGTCTTGTGCTGCATTCACTTGCACTCGGACATTAGAGATTTTCCCTCATAAATGTCCGATGAGCCACAACTTTTATTTCAAAACAAAGCTGCCAACTGGGGTGGCAACTAGGGTGGCAAGGCATTTTTCTGAGGTGGCAGCTGCCACCCTGTAGAACCGCCACTGCTGCAGTGTGTGTTTTGGTAGTATTGACTGAGGGTGTGTGTTGTGATGTAAAGTTAATTTAAACACTGTTCCTGTTCTGTAGGTAGTGTGGTGGAGCCACACAGCGCTCTCCCCTCACCCTGTCCTCGAGACCCCCTGCTCTGTCCTGACTCGCATATGGTAAGAACCTCATCTGGCTTTTTCTTCTGCTAAACATAAAAAGTGTGGCAAATATGTTGGAAGAAGAGCTTTTACATCATTACTCTGTTATGAGTAAAAGTCCTGCAGTCAAAATATGAGTCAGCAAAGTGAATTATAACTTTGGGTTTAGTTTAATTCTGTTGTTCCCTACCTAATGGTCAGGGAACATTAATGATTATAATTTCTTAAATGTACATCACTGTAAAGTTGCAGCTGATAAAAGTGTTGCTTGTTTTATTATTGCATATACTATCATGTATCTTGTGAATTGTAATCATATTTTGATCCATAGTAATTCTTCATTATGTATTTGTTAGTTAAGTTTTGTATTATTTGATTTTGAGAACTTAAGGTATCTAATAAATGTGGTAGCTTTCTGATCAAAAATATTTTGATTGTGTTTCGACAATGCATAAACACTGTTTTTCATTTAGAGATGGAAAGCTAAATATATGCATACAAATGAGACAGTGATCTGTGCTGATTGTATGTACAAAGCAAAAAATAATAATTGCAAAGAACACAAACAAACAATAACAAGGACTAAAGTAATCCCCTACATTCACTGCCAGTGAGCCTCATACACACGATTATTCATCAGGAACATTGTTAGATTAATATATATGCGTGTAATACATATACATACCTGCAGCAAATACCTATACTCATACAAATCTACTGTAGACATACACACATACATACAGACAGTGGCGACTGGTCATTAGGGCACAGCCCCACCTAGTGTCAGCAGAAAGTACAAATAATGATTATAAAAAATATATAAAATATATTTGAAGATCATGTTTAATCATCTGATGCGTCTGTATATTGCTGTTTTATTCTGTGTTCTTCTAATTAGTGTCTACAGTGTGTGCCTATTGAGCTGTTTAAAGCCATGTGGGACAAAACCCGATCATGCCCTCCCTCTCACTGTCTAAGTGAACGGTGACTGTAAAAACTAAACTGCGCATGCTCAGAGTATTTTTCCATTTAATGTGTGTGGCAAAAAAATAATGACCATAGGGGCACTGAGCTGCCATCCCCACCAATACTTCATCTCACATAATTCAGAGCTGATTGGCTGTAGGAACGTGTGCTGCGAAAAGTGGAGTGTGTGAAGAGGAGATGAGAGAGGTGCAGTGACGCGTCCTAAAACCCGGAAGTAAGCTGCGCATTGATTCCCTCGCCAAAAAAGCAATGAGATTTCTCCATAGGATTTTAGAAAATAGCTCCAAATAAGATCTGTGGGAAACGAACCTGTTAGATAAATGCACGTTTTGTTCAGCCGGATAATATCTACATGTCTACCCTACTTTTATCATTTTGGAATCATAAATCTATCGATTGGATTTACGATAGACTTTTGAAACTAAGAAGATAAGGAGGACTTTTACAAAAAAATAATAGATTTTTGTCCAGAGGGATAGGCAAATGGACTTCATCTTCAAGACCACCATTTTATTGAAAATGGGATCTTACTAACTTTTGGCAGGCACAATTAAATATTTAAATGATAAAATTACATTTTTCGGGTATACTTTTGTTGAACTATCTGTTAAAAATTAATCGAAGCATCAGACTAAAAAAGCTTTTGAAAATAATATTATATTTTCGATTTACGTCAAAATATAATATTTGTAAACCTGAAGAGCCAGTGTCAGTGCCTCACCAGCTATGAACCGCACTGCAAAGTTTATAGACATCTAAGTTTTTTGTGCCCCACCACTTTTGTACATATAAAAACGCCACTGCATATATGCATACATACATATGCTGCAGATAGGCTATACCAATAGCAGATCGTTTTATAGAGTGCACTAAAAAAAGGTTCTCAGGCTTCCTGACATTTCCTGTTTGAATATAAAAGTGAATATCTGATCTTTTCAAGTTTCATGCAGGACATAGCGTCCATCAACCACTGGGAGTGAGTGGACGGGACACTGTCCCTCCACTTAAGCAGGATGGCTCAACGAGCTAGGAGGAGAGCAAAGGACAGAGATCCCCGCCGTTCTGCAGTTAAATGCATCTCTTTTCCTATAACTCCAAATATGGCAGCCAGAGGATTTGGAATCAGTTCAGTACTGAACACCTGGGATAAGGTTTGAAAGATCTCTGTCCAGTACATGAATGCTGTAGCTTTAAAAGTCGAACATAACCCTTTGCAATATAGTGGAGTAGAAATATAATGTAGCAGGAAATGGAAAAAAAGAGTAAATGTATTTAGACACATTTTACTACTGTATACCATCAAAACACAAAGGAGGAACACATATAAGTTAAGGTGCAGTGCTTTTTAAAAGACTGCCAGGGTTAGTGTGCTTCACTTGTTTGATGTGGGGTGTAATCTTGCAATGTCACCTCTAGATATATAACTGTATCTATAGTATATATGTCTGTATTACTTGCTATATAAGCAGATAAGGAGAAATCAATGCTTTTCTACATTTTCTGTCATGTTTGGCTCAGGTATCTGTTGAAACCCCCTATCACAAAATGGCTTTTGACAGTGCTGAAAATATAAACTGAAATGGAAATGAACCTTGGTTTGAATCTGAATGGGCTGTCTGACTCCTCTGCCCCACCAGGATCTGCAGGGCTATAAGTGGGTGCGCTGGCGGGTGTGGTTGTGTCGCGTGGCCGCCCTGCTGTCCTTGGGTCTCCTCCTGCTTGTGTTTCACTGGCGCCCGAGGCTTGGTGTCCTCACCCGCTGCTGCTCCTGCCCTCTGGCTCTGGCAGATATTCTGATAATCAGAGTGAGAAAATACATTTATTCCTACTTTGATTTAAAACCCATTATTATAAAACTGGATTTCTCTTGCAATAATTGCTTTTGATCTCTGTTTCACTTTATGTCACATTATCCTTTAATGTTCTTTAATGAAACATGCACTAAAAGGTTAATTTCCAAATAACATTTCCAAACTATAAATGTATAAATATATACAAAACTGTATAACTAATAGGTTTTTAAAAGTCTTGCTTCACACATTTCGAACATTTCGAGTATTTATTACCCAGGCTGTTTGTCATCTGTTTATGTACTCATTGGGTTGAAAGGTAGATTAACATATTCCTGTGTTCATAGCTGCCATATCTGCAAATATCCAGCTCTTAAAGCTGGTGCGGTGTAAGTAAGCATATTTACAACTTTATTACATTTGTTGCTTCTGTTTCATGACATCTTGATCACTTTGCGTGAATCTTAGTATAAGAAAGAAAAGAGGACCGTGTTTATGGTAGTATTTTGAGTTATACTCAGATTCAAAGTATTTGAAGTGCCTTGTTTCAAGCAATCACAGAAGAATTTGTGTCGTTTCTTCCCTCAGGATAGTTTTGGCCGGCAGCATGTGGTACAGGTGCTCACAGAAGAGATGGAGGAAGGCAGGTCAGCAACACGTCATTATCCCAGTGCTATGCAGAGATCTTAGAAAACGGTTAAAACTGTGTTGGCTCTAATTACCCGGTTTGTCCCTTTCAGTTTGGGGTCGTTTGCCGGGTTTGAGGACAATGAATGGAGAGATACAGTTCAGCTGCAAAAGGAGGAGGTAAGGAAGCAGGGAACATTGTGCAGAATAATTTGCTGAGCAATCTGTTTTCTAGACTGAAAGTAACCATGATTGTGTGACAGAAAACGCTGCTGCGCTACTACCTGTTCGAAGGACTGCGCTACATCTGGCTGGACAGGAGAGGAGCCTTCTGTCGTGTCAGGTACTGAAACAGGAGGAGCAGCATCACAGCACTGAGTACTGGATGTAAACTGATGTTAGCCAGTCCTTCTTTCTGCTCATACACAGATGTGTTTCCAATATATACAGTGGGGCAAAAAAGTATTTAGTCAGCCACCAATTGTGCAAGTTCTCCCACTTAAAAAGATGAGAGAGGCCTGTATCTTTCATCCTAGGTATACCTCAACTATGAGAGACAAAATGAGAAAAAGAAATCCAGAAAATCACATTGTCTGATTTTTAAAGAATTTATTTGCAAATTATGGTGGAAAATAAGTATTTGGTCACCTACAAACAAACAAGATTTCTGGCTCTCACAGACCTGTAACTTCTTCTTTAAGAGCCTCCTCTTTCCTCCACTCGTTAACTGTATTAATGGCACCTGTTTGAACTCGTTATCAGTATAAAAGACACCTGTCCACAACCTCAAACAGTCACACTCCAAACTCCACTATGGCCCAGACCAAAGAGCTGTCAAAGGACACCAGAAACAAAATGGTAGACCTGCACCAGGCTGGGAAGACTGAATCTGCAATAGGTAAGCAGCTTGGTGTGAAGAAATCAACTGTGGGAGCAATTATTAGAAAATGGAAGACATACAAGACCACTGATAATCTCCCTCGATCTGGGGCTCCACGCAAGATCTCACCCCGTGGGGTCAAAATGATCACAAGAACGGTGAGCAAAAATCCCAGAACCACACGGGGGGGACCTAGTCAATGACCTGCAGAGAGCTGGGACCAAAGTAACAAAGGCTACCATCAGTAACACACTACGCCGCCAGGGACTCAAATCCTGCAGTGCCAGACGTGTCCCCCTGCTTAAGCCAGTACATGTCCAGGCCCGTCTGAAGTTTGCTAGAGAGCATTTAGATGATCCAGAAGAGGATTGGGAGAATGTCATATGGTGAGATGAAACCAAAATAGAACTTTTTGGTAAAAACTCAACTAGACGTGTTTGGAGGAGAAAGAATGCTGAGTTGCATCCAAAGAACACCATACCTACTGTAAAACATGGGGGTGGAAACATCATGCTTTGGGGCTGTTTTTCTGCAAAGGGACCAGGACGACTGATCCGTGTAAAGGAAAGAATGAATGGGGCCATGTATCGTGAGATTTTGAGTGACAACCTCCTTCCATCAGCAAGGGCATTGAAGATGAAATGTGGCTGGGTCTTTCAGCATGACAATGATCCCAAACACACCGCCCGGGCAACGAAGGAGTGGCTTCGTAAGAAGCATTTCAAGGTCCTGGAGTGGCCTAGCCAGTCTCCAGATCTCAACCCCATAGAAAATCTTTGGAGGGAGTTGAAAGTCTGTGTTGCCCAGCGACAGCCCCAAAACATCACTGCTCTAGAGGAGATCTGCATGGAGGAATGGGCCAAAATACCAGCAACATTGTGTGAAAACCTTGTGAAGACTTACAGAAAACGTTTGACCTCTGTCATTGCCAACAAAGGGTTTATAACAAAGTATTGAGATGAACTTTTGTTATTGACCAAATACTTATTTTCCACCATAATTTGCAAATAAATTCTTTAAAAATCAGACAATGTGATTTTCTGGCCTTTTTTTCTCCTTTTGTCTCATAGTTGAGGTATACCTAGGATGAAAATTACAGGCCTCTCATCTTTTTAAGTGGGAGAACTTGCACAATTGGTGGCTTACTAAATACTTTTTTGACCCACTGTATATATATATATATACCCAGATAATGAAATATTTCCTTCTTAAATAACCACTCAGTTTTCTGTCTTTCGTCATCAGTGTCCTCAATGAGGACTGGACCTGTAAGGACCTGTATGGCTTCCAAAAGGGCCTGAGTGCCCTGGAGCAGAGCTCGAGGTAGGGAAGGATGAATGCTCGTAGAGCTGGCCCATATGGAGAAAAAACAAAACACCATTATATTTTTTACTAAATTCACATAATAGGCCCTATTATGCTTTTTGGGGTTTTCCCTTCCCTTTAGTGTGTTTTATATAGTTGGTCTGCAAAGACTAATATCCCAAAGTCTTTCTCCCACACACTCCCCCTTGCGTGAAAGACCCACATTGGACTCCTTCGTTTACTTCTGTGGCATAATGACATCACTATGTAACATGTGCGCTCTAACTCATTGGACTTGATGGGCTAAGGGGCGGGACATTTCTAAGCGATTGATCAATCACAACAGAGCCGTCCAGCTAACCAATCAGAGCAGACTGGGCTCTGGTTTCAGACAGAGGGTGAAAAGAGGTGCTGCAGTACATGCAGTATGAGACAAATAAAGACCATGCCACAGTAAGGGCAGAAAATGCAAATATGAACCTGAACATGAGCAGAATAGGGCCACTTTAAGACGTTATCTAGTGTTATATCCGATAACAATCGGCATATTGCCCTGCCCTACATGAACGTAGAAATTAGTCATTCTCTGCATTTATCCTTTCAGGGGACGCATGTATGGGCCCAACCTTATCGATGTGCCTGTGAAGCCCTACCTGACACTGCTGTTTGAGGAGGTAAGACGGGTGTCATTTGAATTTTTCCTCAATTTCTTTTATTTTTCATGAATAATATCTTACTGAAAATCCAGGTGAAGTATCACATTGAACCTTCCTTTTAATTATATTTATCTTCTGCTTTAGGTCCTGAACCCATTCTATGTGTTCCAAGTTTTCAGCATCATACTGTGGATGACCGATAAATATTATTATTACGCCACGTGTATATTTCTTATATCGATTTTCTCCATCATTATCTCACTTCGTGAGATCCGCAAGGTGAGCCTGTCGTTAGATAGTTAGTTTGATTCTAATTGTGTATGTGTTTGGGTATGGATTTTAATAATTGAATTGTATGAAACTCCACAGCAAAGCATTACTCTCAATAACATGGCCCGGTTAGTCACAACTGTCACTGTAAGGAGAAGCTCAGGAGGTGAGTTTTTTTCGCGAATGCGTTCTTATAATGTGCATTCTTTGTAGTTTCAGGACATTATACATGTGGATTTGTTGATTTATTGATGTTAACGGTCTTGTTCATTGGCCCTAACATGAGTTTTGCAGTAATGTGCTTCATATAAAGGAAGAACAGAGGCATATATTTACAGTATATTATAATAACAAGAAAGACTTTTGGCACAAAGAGCACTTCAGCCTTCTTTAAAGGAACGAGTGAGAACATGAACAATACCTTTGCACCACCTTGGTTTCCCGATCAGTTCAGGGGATGGTGAAGAGGTTAATGTTTTTAATTCATAGCTATGGACACATGTAAAAGATGTATTTTAATGTATACTGTCCACAGGTTTAGTTTCAGATGGTAGGCAATAATAGTTGTCATGTGTTACCGGTACATAAATAGGTGCATCTCTTGAACCACCTGTGTTCCAGTTTCCCATTTCTCTAAGTCTCAGTCTGCCTAAAGTTCAGACAATCAACTGAAGGGTTATCATATTATATATCTATATATTTAGCAGCATTGGAGTGGCCCTTTTTATCTTGCATCTTTTAAATGAGTAAGAAACTCGCATAAGAGTTGCACATCAAAGTACAGCGAACACTGGACCTGGCTTTAAAGAGAACCTGTGAACTGTGTGACTATTAAAATCTGTCACAATGTTTCTATAAGCTGGTCCACTCTTTTTTTACTAAAAAGCACAGAGAAGAAGAAGAAGATTGTTTTAATAGTAAACATCGATATAAATAATGCAAGATTGAGATCTTTATGGTTTTGCAAGTATTTTTTGAGAAAGGGAGTACACTCAATGTGTTTGTTTACTTAAAAAAATGTAAGCTCTGCTGAAGTCCCGTCAGGCAAAATCTAAATGAGATGTTTGAGTGTCCAACTAGCAACAACAATCCTCATTTATGAAAGAAAAACTACTGAAACATCAATTCTCAACTCAACATCTTTTGTGAGTTGAAACTCAGTAACAGTGCATGCAGATAAGAATGTAGGACTGCAAACTGTGGTCATTAGTGCATACAATGTTAGGAAATAGGACTTTGTTTTTGTAGGGTGCAGGAAATAAAAAGAGTAGTTTGTTTCAAAGAAAAGTTTCTGTAAACAAAATGGCAAATTCAAATTTTGAACAAAGAGAAAGAACCGAAATGTGTGGCTTTTGCTTCTGAATGTAAGCGTATACTAGTCTCCTAATTCCTTGTCAATCTTGACAAAGTATTAATTCCTAGTTGTGTGTTTTCTCAGCGGAGGAGTGTGTGAGCTCAGAGGATCTGGTCCCTGGCGACTGTCTCATCGTCCCTCAGGAAGGCCTGCTGCTGCCCTGTGATGCTGCCCTGCTGGCTGGGGAGTGCCTGGTCAACGAGAGCATGCTTACAGGTGATCTTCAAAACCTCAATACAAATGACCTTTTTATGTTGGGTTTAGTTTAAAAAAAAAAAAAAAACTATTTTTAAAGCTGGTTTCATGTCACATGATTAGATCCACAAAACTGCCATTAAAACGGATCATCGACATGACTGAACAACAGTGCTAATTCTTCAAAATAATGAAGAGAATATAACCTTGTGGTATGTGAGGGGAAAAGACTGTAATTGCTTGCCCCTTCAAAATATCAAAAAAGGCAGTAATTGTGAAAAAGCCAGGTTCCAAACTTTGATTATCATCTCAGCGAAAACTGGAGTCAAACCGAATCATTATCATTTCAGCCTAGAAAAAAAATGACTCCACCTCCCATTTTGTAGTTCAATAAAAACACGGACACCATTTTACAACCCTGCAGCAAGGTACCTGAATGTCATGTTTTTTGTGAGGAGTCACTGTATTGACCTGTTGTCACCCTTCCAGGCGAAAGTGTTCCAGTGCTGAAAACCCCGCTGCCAGCAGGGGAGGGCAGGTTCAGCACGGAAACTGAGCGCAGACATACCCTTTTCTGTGGAACGCAGCTCATTCAAGCCAAAGGTGGGAGGCCTGGGGGCGGTGGTGCTGTTGCCATGGTCACAAGCACCGGTGAGTAGAGACGCCGAGTACATTTTACTGAGTTATTGACATCTAGTCTTGCTGTAGAGCAGTTTTTCTATAATAAGGTCCCTTTTTATCCTTTGTCGGGGACGTTGAAATGTAGAACCTTTTGACCCTTGAAGGCCCACAGGGCAGTTTGAAAAGGTCATGCTGCTCTCCAAGTCAAACCAGTTCTCCTGCTTCTATATCATCCTCAGGGTTTTTCACAGCCAAAGGTTACCTGGTCAGCTCCATTATGTATCCTCAGCCAACAGACTTCCGCTTCTACCAAGAAGTCACCAAGTTCCTGCTCATCCTGGGTTTTGTTGGTAACGGCTGTAACAAAGATAACAGATTTTAAGGACAACCATTTTATCTACAGCTGAGCTACTCAGATGATGTATTTAAGGCCCTTTTTACCTATGATTCAACAATATTGAATAACATTAACAAACTGTTGTGTATGTTGTTCAGCTTTTCTAGGCACCATATACAGCTTTGTGGTCCTCTTCAGAACAAATGTAAGTGCAAGCCACTCGCCTGTCTTCCTTTAGCATGCCAACAGTAAAGAAAGTGATGTCACTGACTTGTGTGTGGATGTGTCCAGTCGACCTGGCTGGAGCTGGTCATCAGGTGCCTGGATGTTGTGACCATCGCAGTGCCTCCTGCGCTGCCGGCTGCCATCACCACCGGCACCATCTACGCCCAGAGCAGACTGAAGAAACAGGGCATCTTCTGCATCAGTCCCCCCCGCATCAACATCTGCGGCAAGGTCTCCCTCTTCTGCTTCGACAAGGTGAGGGGGAATCCATTACCTAGAGTTTTATCGGGAGAATAGTCATGGCTGCTTGACCTGTTGAAGTCTTCTTTCATCCAACTACGTTTGTTCCTCCAGACAGGAACTCTTACGGAGGAGGGTCTGGATGTGTGGGGGGTGATGGAGGGAGGACCTGCTGGTTTCTCAGAGCTGGTCCCAGATCCTAGACTCCTGCTCCCGGGGCCCATGCTCTCGGGACTGGCATGCTGTCACACTGTGACACTCCTGAGGGGAGAGTCACTCGGAGACCCCCTGGAGCTCAAGATGGTTGAGTCCACCGGTTGGGTATGTCTCTTATTTGAAATGTACTTTAAAGGGTATTTGAAAACTAGAATCGGGAATTGATTTCAATGATAGTATTGAATAAACCCATGTCTTGGTACTGATATTAAAGCAATATTTTTTGCTAATGAACAACCTTACTTACAAAACATTCTCAAAGATGTTCAGACAGAGACAATGTTGTTTTTAATGCCATAGTGATGTCAACTGGCACAATAAACGTTGTGCAGTCCTATTTTAAACAGTAATGAAGCGTCTGATCAAAGTATAAGGAAACTATAAAGGCGCTAAAAAAGTGCAAATCTGCTTCAGGGCCAAAAATAACTTTCTTCTAACTTCTGTGTTTATGATATTTGAAACAGTTGGACTTAAAATAATCTGTAAATACATTCCAATATTAACCATTTATTTAAAAATATTCTGTCATCTACACAAAATGGTAAAGCATGACTTTTATTTTGTCCATTATTACTTTCAATTGTTAACAGGTATCCCAACTATTGTCATTAAAAAAACTCAGAAAATATATCTCACTGTGAACTTCTGCTATAACATGTTCATTTAAATTGGCATGTTCACATCTAATATTTCCAGACCCTTCAGGAGCCGGAGGGAGATGGGAATAAACTGGATACAGAGTTCGGGGGCCACAGAGTTTTGGCTGTTTTGAGACCTCCACAACAGCTTCAAGCTCAAGGAACAGTGAGTGACCGTCTCGTAAAGAATCATCAAAAGGGCTTAAAGGTCTCTTATCAATGCAAAATGCACTTTTTTATGTCTTTTATACATAAATATGTGTCCCCGGTGTCTCGGGGAACTCACAAAGTGTAAGAAAACAAAACCCTCTCTCTTTGCATCCATACCCAAATCTCTAAAAATGGGGGTACAACGGAGCTGATCCAGATTTGCTGCCGATATGACGTAATATCTGAAATGTGGGCTGGCTTTATACCCACGGCCCTATCAGAAACGTTGCTATCCAAAACAATGTGCAACGTGTTTTGGAAGTAATATGGTCTGTGTTTACATTAGCAAGCATCACTAACACTCAGAGCTAACCTGTACTGGACAGAGTGGCCGTTTCTCAATGTCGAGTACACATGCTGCAGAGGCACTATTTCAAGTATACTACGTCATCGAGTGGCGCCGAAGGACTGTTTAAATGCATGTTAAATGCCCAGCATTCTGCGCCACTTTGTGACGTAGTATACTTGAAATAGTGGTTCTGCAGCATGTGTACTCGACATTGAGAAACGGCCAGGATGTGTAAAAAAAGCAGGAAATAAAAAAGGAACTCAACTTGTGGTAAACCCGCAAGAGAAAAAGCATTTGAGCTCCATACTGTTTCAGAAATAATCCTTGATGTGGGTTTGAACATGATATTGCGTTTCATAACGGCAGCATTTAGCTGTATCTCGGTATAATTCTGAGCAGGCATTAGCTCACCCCCCCCCCTCTTTTTTTATTTATTTTTTAAAGCTAAGGACCCAGAACCAGCACTTCTGAAATAGAGGGGTATGAGGCATGGGTGATCTGTTTGGTATTTTGAGCAAAACACTTCATAGACATGTTTTTTTATACATTTCTCTTTTATTTTCTTGTCAGTCCGGTAAAGCGGTGGCCATCGTTCAGAGGTTTCCCTTCTCCTCGGCCCTGCAGAGGATGAGTGTGGTGACGGTGGCCAGCGGCGGACACTCGGCTCTCGCTTTCATCAAAGGATCCCCAGAGATGGTGGCTAGCCTCTGCCGGGCAGAAACTGGTAAGTAACTTGTTATCTAAGGGTGTGTGTGTGTGTGTGTGTGTGTGTGTGTGTGTGTGTGTGTGTGTGTGTGTGTGTGTGTGTGTGTGTGTGTGTGTGTGTGTGTGTGTGTGTGTGTGTGTGTGTGTGTGTGTGTGTGTGTGTGTGTGTGTGTGTGTGTGTGTGTGTGTGTGTGTGTGTGTGTGTGTGTGTGTGTGTGTGTGTGTGTGTGTGTGTGTGTGTGTGTGTGTGTGTGTGTGTGTGTGTGTGTGTGTGTGTGTGTGTGTGTGTGTGTGTGTGTGTGTGTGTGTGTGTGTGTGTGTGTGTGTGTGTGTGTGTGTGTGTGTGTGTGTGTGTGTGTGTGTGTGTGTGTGTGTGTGTGTGTGTGTGTGTGTGGGGTCGGTCTGCATTGGGTCTCAATTGTGCGCCTCTTCTTGCATTATGTTTTCAGTTCCGGCGCAATTCTCCAACAAGCTGCGCAGCTTCTCCACTGAAGGCCTCAGAGTTCTCGCCCTCGCCTATAAACCAGTAGATGTGAACACTGACTTTAGTAAGATTAAAAGGTGATGTGTGCTTCCCTTGGGCACCGAATTCTACAGGCTAATTTCCTGCTCGTGAAGTTATAAATCCAGTCTTACTGAAACGTAGCCGTGTCCTCCCACAGAGCAGAGGTTGAGAAAGACATGCAGTTCCTCGGCCTGCTGATGATGAAGAATCTGGTAAAGCCTGAAAGTGCCCCGGTTATTAACATGCTGACGATGGCACAGATCCGAAGCGTCATGGTCACTGGTGAGAGATATTTGGTCTAGGAGTATTATTCTCGCTTTGGGTGGGAGAGGTCCCGGGTCCAGCCCCCCGGACAAGACCCCTTTAGTTCAGCCCAGCTCAGACAGACTAGATGAGTAACAATAGGTTTGTTTATTTATTATATAACTTAACAAACCTAAAACGAATGAGACACTAAGTAATCACTGATGTATGAGGGTGTTAAAATGTGTCAGTAGCCAATAGTAAAAAGAAAATGATTATTAAAGGGACCCTATTGTGCTAATTTTCAGGTTCATATTTGTATTCTGTGCCTCTACTGTGACATGTTTCCATGCTTTCATGTTCAAAAAGCTCTTTATTTTTCTCATACTGCCTATGCTGCAGCACCTCTTTTCACCCTCTGTCTGAAACCAGAGCCCAGTCTGCTCTGATTGGTTAGCTGGCCGGCTCTGTTGTGACTGGTCAACCGCTTAAAGTTGTCCCGCCCCGTACATATAATGTGTTCGAGCACTAGCCACTAAATAACTGGTATTTTAGCTTTTTCAGGCCATTTTCATGCACAAAAACATAAATAAGGCACTCCAGGAAAGTGAAAATCAAGGAAAGCATGAAAATCAAGTTCAAGGCATCTACTTCAATGCTATCAATGTTATAATGTTGTGTCCTTCTTCACACAGGGGACAACATTTTAACTGCTGTCAATGTAGCAAAAAGCTGTGGGATGGTAGGATTTGGCGAGAAGGTGATATTCGTGAATGCAACCCCCCACACTGCCCAGTCCATGCCCACCCTGAAGTTCAGCCTGGAGGACGAAGGGGACCAAAGCTCGGCAGCGATCATCAATCAGGTGAGACACAACACATCAAGGCTCTGTCAATCCTGAAGTAGCACACAACCATGGGAGGAGAATCTTTGGCTGCTGTTGATGATGCTTTGCTTTTCTCCCCTTAGGGCCTGTACCAGAGTGGTTTTAACTATCACTTGGCTATTAATGGCAAGTCCTTTGCTGCCCTCTGTGATCACTTTCCTGAGTATTTGCCAAAGGTAATGTATGCTATGTTATCCCAGCAATAACATTCTGACAATCAGAATGTATTTCAAGCAGCATCTTCCTTTGATGATGATGGCTGAATGAAGATGTTCTTGATTCTTTGTCAACTATCCGCGACATGCTGTCACTGCAGGTTTTGCTGCACGCCACCGTTTTTGCACGCATGGCTCCCGACCAGAAAACCCAGCTGGTGAAAGAGCTGCAGAAAATCAAGTGAGTACAGACACCAAAGGACAAGGCTTGCAAACACACAAGAAGAACTGAAAGAAAATCTAAGAGAGGGGAAATATATTAAGAGGAACAGAGAATTGGCTATTAGGGGAAATCAAACCCTTATTAACCTTCAGACAACACTTACTAGTGATATGGAAAAAAAATATTGATAAATACAAGGCATGACATCCCTATTTTAAGTCAGAAGTACGGTATGTTAAGGTATTTTAGTTACATAGTGTCTATGCTGTGTGACGATCAAGTTGTTTACAAATGATCAAGTTGTGTTTACAAATGCAACCAAAAGGAACATAAAAAAAAATACATTTCTGGAGAAAGGTGGAATAATTTCTCAGCTGTTACTGTATAGTCTTTTAAAAACTGACATCTAGTGGCCATTAGAGGAACTGCTTTACTCTTAGAACACCATGTTTACTTTTGTTTAATCAAAACTTTGTTAGCCAACATATTTGATTTTAAAGATAGTTTCATAGTGAATGTTTAATTACAGTAATGAAGTAAATAATACCCACTTCTGTTAATACAGCTACCGGACGGGCATGTGTGGGGACGGGGCCAATGACTGCGGGGCCCTGAGAGCTGCTGACGTCGGGGTTTCCCTGTCTGAAGCTGAGGCTTCAGTTGCGTCACCTTTCACTTCCAAGACCTCAAACATCAGCTGTGTGCCGCTGCTCATCAGGTGAGGACTGGTAGGCACTGGGTTAGAAATAAAGGGAAGACGTTGATGGTGTTTGTGGTACAGTGTCTGCTGAGGAAGAAACAGTAACACATATTTTCTCCCCATCTGTGCAGAGAGGGCCGATGTTCTCTCGTCACCTCCTTCAGTCTCTTCAGATACATGGCTCTGTACAGCCTCGTCCAGTTCTGCTCCGTCCTCATTCTCTACACAGTGAGCAGCACCCGAGCTCCTCACACCCCCACTTTCAAAACGGGCGTACTTTTGCTGCCTTTGATTTTCAGTTTTGTCCAGTCAACATCTATGTTTAAGAAGTCATCATAATACATTTTAATTCATTTTGTTCCATTATGGGCCTCTTATTTTTGAATACTCCTTTTTCTAAAGCCAGTATGTGATGGTAGAAAAAACAGCCTACCATGTGCACAATGTCATATTAGCTTAATCATAGACATTTTCAGCTCTGGCTAGCTAACTTGAAACATATTTTGTCTTTCATAACATCCTTATTTCATTATTGAATATTTGTCAGAAATGGGAAAAGGTCATATTCCTGCTAATGTTAAAAACATCTCTGTATGTTTGAAATTATATTGTGAGTTTGATTTTTAAACTGATCCAAACCGTCTGTTTGCACCTCTATCAGCCAACAAGCCATACTTCAACACTAAATGCTGACAGTAAAGCCCTGATGTCTGTGGCACCCAGTCTGACGAGCATTGAAACACACAGTTGCCAAATAGTTTTTACAACTTACAATGAAACATGTGACTTCTTGATGTGTGTGTCCAGGTGAGGACAAACTTTTCAGACTGGCAGTTCCTGTTCTTTGACATGTTTGTGGTGACTGCGCTGGCCATCTTTATGGGGAATGGAGGCCCGTCGAAGGAGCTGCAGGCCTGCAGACCCTCAGCCAGTCTGCTGACCCTGCCCATCCTGGGCAGCCTCTTCATCCACACCTGCATGATCATTCTGGGCCAGCTGGCTGCATTCTTCATCACCACCAAAGAGGACTGGTCAGTGACAAGACACAGGGCTTCTAAGAGATTCTATTCAAAATATCGTTAAATATTGTATTTGTTTCTAAAGCCACTACAAACGCCATCCCATGTCTCACAGTGTAGATACATTGTAAAACCTCACCCCCCTTTCTTTTTTCTTTAGGTACGTTCCACTCAATTCAACATTGCCGGGTGCAAATAATCTTCCCAACATGGAGAACACCAGTGTGTTTGCCTTGTCAGGTTTCCAGTACATCCTCATGGCTGTGGTGGTCACCAAGGGCTTCCCTCACAGGAAACCTATCTACAACAATAGTGAGTCAGCACTCATGTCAACGGATGATGAATACAGTCCCATGCTGACATGTTGATCAGCTTTATTAAAAATAATTAAATGCAGTAAAATTGAACTGAGAACTGAATTGGTTTTTCAGGGATTTTCCTCTGTCTACTGTTGGTGCTGTTTGCCCTGATGACTTGGCTGGTGTTGTATCCTGGAGCTTACGTGTGTGGAAAGCTTCAACTGTACGACTTCATTGATATGGATTTTAAAATGCTACTCGTCGCCGTGGCTGCACTCAACTTGCTCATTTGTTTTGTTGTGGAGGTTAGTGATACATTTACACCTAGACATTACCTAATAGGATGATTGCTAATTTTCAGTTGAAATAAAGATATCTAGCTCAGATGAGATGCAGGACAGTCTGTGGATACATCTTATAATAATAATAATACATTTATTTTGGGGGGCGCCTTTCAAAACACCCAAGGACACCTTACAGGGCATAGGGGCAATATAAGGAACAATTAAAACAGTGGATTTAGTGAAGTATCAGCTGGGGTAAGACAAGACAAACAACAGGAAATGGACTATAGAAGGACACAAAAGGACACAGGGTACAGTTTATAAAGAAAATGCCAGTTTGAACAGGTGGGTTTTGAGTTGGGTTTTGAATGTTGTTATGGAATCAGACTGTCGGATGTGTAGTGGCAGGGAGTTCCAGAGTCTGGGAGCTGAGCAGCTGAAAGCTCGAGCACCCATGGTTTTGAGGCGAGAGCTTGGGACGGTGAGAAGTCCTACGGACGAAGAGCGGAGGGTGAGGGAGGGGGTGTACTTCTGAAGGAGGTCGGTGATGTAGATGGGGGCAAGGTTATGGAGAGCTTTATAATTGAGTAGAAGATTTTTGTAGTCAATACGGTAGCAGGGCAGTGGTGGGTTTGGAGGAAATGTAGGCCTGTATGTCGTCGGCGTAGCAGTGAAAATTAACCTCATGGTGACAGAAGATTTTGCCCAGGGGGAAAAGACATATGATGAATAGGAGTCGGTCCAGTACTGACCCCTGGGGGACACCCAGAGAAATACCGGGTTTTTTGAGGATGGGAGTGATTGCAGCCAGTTTGAGGGAGGTGGGTACAATTCCAGAGGTGAGGGAGGAGTTAATTATGTCAGTGATCATTGGTGATATGGCTGGTAGGCAAGCCTTGACCAGGGTGGTGGGTATGATACAGGGTGGTATCCTGGGTGTTATGATGGCTGACCCAAATGTTTATTGTTTACCCAACCAAATCTTTGTTTGTAGTCACCCTACTGGCAGGAAATATGGGTATTACAAAAAGGAAGTGCCTCTTTACTTCAGGAAAGATATGCATCTAGAAAGACTGAAATGTAAGATTTTAAAAGCAAAACACATAATTGTGGCTCCCACACATTGTATGCAGAACATCTCTTAGCTGTTAACCAATCACAACAGAACCGGTCAGCTAACCAATCAGAGCAGACTGGGCGAAAGAGGTTGAAAAGAGGTGCTGCAGTATGACAATAACAAGGCACTTAACATTAAAGCATGGAAACACGTCACATTAAAGGGGTGCCCACACTTTTTCAGCTTGGGAGCTACTTTTAAAATGACCACGCCCAAGTACTGTCGGGGGGGATTGGACTAAACGGCGGATAAACTGTGGCATGCTTACACTAATTGTGCCGCATAAGCGTATAATAGTGCGCCCCATTTGTGCTTCAGATGAGGAGGTGAGGCCCCCTCATAACGGCATGAACCCGTAGGGCACAATACAACTCAGACTGGCTTACCTGTACGTCAATCAAGTGGCAAATGCCATAGTAAGGATGGATGATAGGCTAGCTTTAAAAATAAAAATAAATAGTTTGTTTTTTTCCGTTTTTTTTCAATGCCATGCTGGGCACCCTTGCATTAGAAGCACAAAATAGATTTATAAAACCAGAAAATGTGCCTAATAGGGCCCTTTTTAATTATAAATGATAAACACTCCAAATGTCTCTCTAAGCGTGGTATATTCCTAAACCTTTGTTAACTGGAAAGTTGCTGTTTCCTCCCCAGTTGCTGATAGACGGAGGGATCCTGAACTGTCTCCGGTTGCTGCGTGGGGCGCGAGAGTCCAAGAAACGGTACAAACGCCTGAAGCTGCTTCTGTCTGAATCCCCATCATGGCCGCCCCTCAATCAAACCCTGTCCCCCACAGATAACACAGTCATTGACTTTAGCTGACGTCCGCTCAACCCTCAACCAGTCACCCTAGCCAAAAAGTGCAACTTGTTTAACAATGCAAACTTGTGTTTACTTCTGTTATTAAAACATGTTTTTTTCGTTGTGGTTTTAACCCTTAAGAGTCCCTTAAACAAAAAACGTATTTGTTCCTAAGGCCAGAAAATGCCACCTTCAGAAAAACTGTTATAAAAATATGATATATTGATATTTTTTCCAACTTTAAAAGAGTCAATCTTTTCAAACTACTCCAGCCTGAAATATACATATGAAATATGAAATATGAATTATATTTGGGGGATTTTAACCCTTTAAATGCCAGTTTGTTGAAAAAACTCCTGTTTTTTATTGAAAAAAACTAAAAACTAGAATAATTTTCCAAAAACACATTTCAAGGAATATTTGATGATTGTTATTATTAGTTCCCTAGATGGGTCAATGATTGGCAGCAACATTGATTTGAATGCATTGTTGTTGTTTTTTACAGTATCAGATTCAAACAAAAACTCACACTCGTGTTCATAATGCCAAAAAATGCCACCTTCACAAAAACTGCTTTTACAAATATGATATATACATATATGTTCTCACTTTAAAAGAGTAAATATTTTAAAACTACTCCAGCCTGACATACACATAGGAAATATGAATTATATGTTGGGGATTTTAACCCTGTAAATGCCAGTTTGTTGAAAAAACTCCACTGTTTCTTTATTGAAAAAAACTAGAATAATTTCCATAAAATACATTTCAAGGAGTATTTAATTAGTATTATTATTAGACCCTGATATGGGTCAAGGATTGGCAGAAACATTGATTTTGATGCATAATTATTTGTTCTGCAGTGTCAGATTAAAGTTTAAAATCTTAGCCTACAGTATAATGATATATGATGATTTTCACTAGGCCGTCTCCTACCACAAGTAAAATGTTTTTTTTCCCACTAAATGCCTATTACCCTGTTGTGTGCTAAAATTAATAATACAAGATAATTTTTAACCAGAAAAACATTTATTTTACAAAGATGAACATTGAATGATGAACACTGTGTGTCTGGCTGTGAGAGTCCAGCTCAGGTCGAGCAGGGGCTGCCAACTCTTCTGTCCATGCAAAGTGGCACTTCTTCCTGCTCTTCCGTTCACTGATGAGAGAGGGGCCTGCAGCAGCACCCTGCAGATCTGACACTATTGTTGCAGCGGCTGATGAGCGGGGAAGGCACCCTCTCTTCTTGATGTGTGGGGTCACCAGCATTTCTCCCACCTCTTCAATGAAGAGCTTCCTCCTGTACGGTTTCTGCTGCTGCCAGGATGGCTCGATTGATGTCCACAGGACATCGGCGTTGTAATGGGAAATATCAACCAGGTCCTGGAAGAGGGCAAGTGGCCAGCGATTTGTTCTCCTCCTGCAGGAGTAGGTGGCAACAACCTAACAAAAACATAAAACAAGACAATTTGAATAAATGATTCCAAGCATTTTCTCTCATGATGCAAATATTATTTATTTTATAGAAAAATGCTAATTTGAAGTAACTAATGGCACCTACCTTATCGAGGTTGTCGACACCTCCTTTGCACCGGTTGTAGTCTTTGATTACGACTGGCTTTCTCTTAATTTCATCGCTTACGTTTGGACAGCAGTGTTTCGTGCTTAGAAACAGCACATTCCTGCCACGTCGAGGGATGTAAGAGACCAGTGTGTGGGTCTTCGTAAATGCAAAGGTGGAGGAGAGGACCGCTCTTGCCTGGAGCAAATTAAGGGGAAGCTCAGGCTTATTTCGGCGAATTGTGCCAACCAGTGCCAGTTTTCTCCTGAGCAGCTCAGCCAGTGCGAAGGACGTGAACAAATTGTAACAGGTAAAAAGATGTGTCCCTGGAGCCCCTCTGTCATCTCCAGGACCACCCTCATCCCCTGGTTGACTTCAGGACTGCCAGCTGCTTTGCCTGTATACACCTGCAGTCTCCAGGGCCCAGGAGTTCAAAAACTTTTAATCCCTATCTGATCAAATCAGATTTGGATTTTGGGGAGTTCAAAACCAAAAAACAGGATTAGGATCACTTTGATATCCGACCAGATCAGGAAATCCAATCCAAGCTTTAATCTGGATCAAATCTTCAAAACGGGTAGTTCAAACCGACAACACAGGATTGGGATCAGTTTGATCCCAAAAAACTGGATTATCCTGATCCAACCAGAGGGTTGGGAGCAAAATGTACTGTACCATTTATTTAAAAATATTTTTCAATATAAATAAGATGGCAAAGTTTGTTAACTGAAATAATACACCATTTTTAGCCTTCATGGCAAATCAATTTTATTTTTCATTTTTTGGTCACGTTTGTGGTGGCCTATTTTGTTTTCAACCAAATGTTGATGACATAAATGTTTATGCTCATGAAAGTATCACAACAAAGATTGTCAATCACAAATGTAATTTAGATTAAAGAAAAAATACCTTCAACAACAAAAAAGTCCATCTGTCATCACCTTTCAAAAGTAATTGCGGACAATAGATGTCTGCAATGTCCACTAGATGGCGATCGGTAGGATTAAAGCACTGATATTCAGGATCTAGTCATCTTGAAAAATCGTAACCTGGATCAGGCTGATCCTATCCTGAATTGCTTTGAACTCCAGGGACAAAATCTTGCCGATTTGTCTGATCCTGGATCACAAAAAATGGGATTTCAAAATCTGATTGAGATTAAAAGTTTTGAACTCCTGGGCCCAGGCCTAGGATGATTTTACATCACAGTTTGCCCAAATCTTGTCGTCGAGCCGCAGTGTTCGGCTGATTTGGTGAAACCTCTTGTGGGACATCGTGGCCCGGAAAATACTCCGTCCTGATTTCTCACTCCAGAGGCTGAGGGTCGATTCATTTTGTGACCTATAAACACCGGTCAAAATGAGCAGCCCGACGTAAGCCTGCAGTTGACCGTCTCCCATGCAGGTTTATCATGGACACAATATGTTGCCGGACGTCATCCGTCAGCAGCAGTGCAAAGCTGGATGCCGGGTCACTGATTCGGGCGACAGCATAGTGTTGTTGGTCCCGGGATCAAACTTCTGGCTGCTGAGACGTAGCAGAGCGTCTCAGTGTTTGTGGGAGACCAAAACACTTTTCCATTTTTTGAAGTCCATCCCGCAGCTGCTTCCTCCAACTCTTTCAGATGAGTCTGAGTTGGACTCTAGCTGGTCTGTTCCCATCTCTGAGGCGTCCTCCGTGGACTCTGAGGCCTCTTCTGTGTCAGCCTCAGAGTCCACGGAGGAGGATGAGGAGCCATCCTCGCAATCAGAGTGCATTATAATCTCCAGAGCCTCCTGTGTGCTGCAATGCCTTGCCATATTCAAAAAGACTACTCCTGCACTAGTACGAATACTTATAACCGTGGCTGCAGTGCACCTACATAAACAACCTGAACGATAACCAAAACAAAGTCCAATTTTGTTTTGGTTCTCGCAACTCATTGTTTGTATTATTGAATTTGATTATTACGCAGTGTGGCCTTCTAAGAGAAAAGTATTTTGAAGTTGGACACACACACCGTTATCCAACATCAAAAGCCACACACACATATAATTTCAGTAGCAAGTCAGCCTTGCAGAAAACAGTAACATTTTGCTGCAGGCTTTAAAGGGTTAAAATGATCGCCATCTTGTAGACAAATGTAAAAATAAAAATTGAAAGCAAGAAGTCCAAAATGAAATCTTAACAAAGGTAATCAAGAGTTTCTGATAAGATAAATGTGGTGTAAAAAAAAAGCATTTTCAATGGGGCATTTTTTGCCGCTTGGAACAAATGTGTCGGTTTTTGTGTAGCTTAGCCAATTTAGGCTAATTTAAGGAACTGAGACGACAAGTCAAAATACAACTAAAAAATAATATCATCTGGCAAGTTTGAGCAATATTCATTCAACACAGCCAAAATGGCATGAACATCAAAACCCGGATGGCTGAAAAATGGCCCCAGGAACTTTTAAGGGTGTGGTCCTGGGGTTAAAGAACCATATAACCCTGGTTGGTTTGCATGTTTTTAGCTAATTAAAGGGTCAGCCAAATTACAGAAATATTTTTTTTGGGGTGGATTTATTTAGGTGTTGATGTATTCCCCCCTCTCCAATACAGTAGAGATTAGTGGAATTATATTTATAGGGCTCAATGCTCTGAAAATGTACACTTAACATTTCCAACAACAACACCTAACAATACTTTTCTTACTTTAGATTACCCAAAACACTGACTATGTGATGAGTGTTCCTATTGAGTTCAAATGCACATATGAGCCTCTTTGGACAAGAGCAACTGCCTGCCAATTAAATGTAAAGCAATGAACATGCCAAACAAAATAAAAACATTTTTTGCAAATCTTTTTTATTAAATCAGTATTTACAGGCAGTTTGTGTTCTCACTCAGCTAAACCCATCAGTCTCCTGCTCTGCTGCTTTACTTCCTGAACTAAAATCTCTCAACAGTATCATGAATTCTCCCTCGGATATATTCAGTTGAACGACAGCAACGAAAATCAACCACCAGGAAGTAAAGGTGTGATACAGGAGGCACAAGCTGAATTCAACCTTTATAATAAACTTTTGTATTCATGATGTGCACCACTGAATATGGCTTTTATTGAGATCTCTTCTCTGTTTGAACAAATAAAGAACATCTATAGGGCACAATAGTCCTGCTCATAAAGGAATTCTCTTCCTCTCTGGTTTACATACAGCTGTGTCCTCCATTTAATCAGAGGACCATCAGTGACTGAGCATTCACACGTGTTGATTTTACCATTTCAGACAAAAACAAATTAACTGCCATTCATTCAACTTGGGACATGGACATCGTTTCATTTCACTGTATAGCACATTATTTTAACAACCCGGACATTTTGCTGTTTGAGCCGTCGGAACCGCTGGAAAAATACAATCTTAGTTCATTTCATTCATTCAGTCTCATTCACTTGCACCCGAGTTCCTGCATACTGTGCGTCAGCGAGGGTCAAGATTAAACGAGCACCGCCGCTGACAAGGTGGAGAAAGGACGGAGAGGCTTGATGTACAGCAGTAAATGCATTCCCCGATCCAACTTTTCCTGGAGATGCTGCCAACGCCACCTTCGAATAATGACATCTGAATAAACTCCTATACATTTACAGGTGGATTGTTTTTAAAAATGGGATTTTGTTCATTTCGATTAAAATACTGAAATTGTTACCATCTTGTAAAAAAAAGGCAGAAAAGCTACTTAAAAACAGACTTAAACCCCAGTTTCCTTTCGTCTTCTTTTTTTTTTTTTTTACTTTTAAATAGAAATAATGCTGTGACAGTGTGACAGTGTGACAGAAGCTTAATTTAAAAAAAAAAGAAAAAGAAAGAACCGGTCAGATATACAACCCGACACGTGACCCTTACCCTCAGTGTTTAAAAACAAATGGCATTTTATATATTAGGGGTGCACTGATAATGCTAACAGCTCAGGTACCAGTGAAGTAGTCTGCTTCATTGTGAGATACTGTCTGCGGGACATCTGACACCCCAATCTGCAGCCTTTGGAGTCTCTGTTTGAAAGACAAACCAAAACTCAGACTATTTCACCGTTAATGGTGAAAACGTTTGACCGTTTCCTATTCTATAAATACTGCAGGATTATAATAAAGTGAATCTCAATATTGACTAGGGGTCGATTATCGGGGCCGATATTCCGCATTTGACCGATTATCTGTGTCGGCCTTTTTTTCTTTTTTAATCAAATTGCCGATAAAACTTTGGCTCTGATGCGGCCGTTTCTCTGGCTGCAGTCACCACTCTCTGTACACGAGCAATGTCCGCCCACAGCGCTATCTGATAGGCTATTACTGAAGTGTCAAGTGGGGGGGGGGCGGGGGCTGTGAGTGGAGCCTCGCAGTTTTTCAGGTTGATATGTGAAGCTCATTAGCTAGCCAACATGTATCTAGCGAATGTTTAGCAAAATATTAGAAGTGAGGCTACTAGACTAACGTTAGGTCTACTGTAATAGCCTCACTTTTAATAGTTTGCAAAACATTAGCTAGCACTAGTGTTTTGCAGTTGCTAGCAGCTTATTGGGATTGTATGCTAGATAGACAGGCATTGTTTTGATATAATAAATTAAGCATTATTGTTAGTTAAGCATGTCAGCCTGCAGCCCCACTTCTAGCTCTCTGTCTCTCTCTAACTGATTGCAGATGGCTGCACTAAAGAAAAGGGCACGGAGGAAATCAGTTGCAAGAGGTTTAAAAGTTCATTAAACATAATATATTCTTAATTGCATTTCAAAGAAGTTGTGTTGGAGTTTGTGTTATTCTACATTTTGACACCAAGATTTTCTGATTTTACTGCAAATGCATATCGGTTCTCTGTCTCCTTGATTGCTAATAATCGGTATCGGCCTTGAAAAAGCCATATTGGTCGATCCCTAATATTGACTGTTTTAATCCAGTTTTAATGGTGTATGTCTGTAGATATCAAAGCATCCCTAATATAGATAATAAAAGACCGGCAAAAAAAAAAAGATTCAAATTAAAAACATGTTTTAAAAAGATGTGAGAAGTGATGACTGGTATTATTACTGGGGAAAAGCTGCTGCCCGAATACCAGCTCATCTCATTTTGCTATGGCCTGTCACCTCGTGCTCTCTGCCCTTCTGTGTTTAAA